>NW_007253310.1:235495-278151 GCF_000164805.1 Carlito syrichta
GTGAGACCCCAACTCAAAAAAAAAAAAAAAGACCGTTCTAACTTCTCTTCCACTAAAAACGTTTACCCAGGAAAGTCATTTGGCCATTGCTCTTCCAGAATTTCTCATCCTGAGCCTCTTGCCTCCTCCTCTTCCCTCTCCTCCCTCATCTTCTTGTTCTTCTTTGTCTTCTTCTTCCTCTTTCTCCTCTCCTCTTCTTTCTTCTCTCCTCCTCCCCTTTCCTCTTCCCTTCTCCCCCTCCCCCGCCTTCTTTTTCTGCCTTACTCTGTTGTCCAGGCTTCAGTACAGTGGCATGATCATAGCTTACCGCAGCCTTGAACTCCTGGCCTCAAGCAATTCTCCCATCTCAAACTACCCAGTAGTTTAGATTTACAGGTGTGCACCCCTATGCCTGACTCTTCTGCCTTCCACTTCTAAGGACAAATTGCAGAGCCCCATTATATATGCCTCAGTCCAAGCACTTAGGCAGGCTCTTTCTAAATCTCTCTTTCTATATCTTGTTTCTAGCTCTTGATTATTCTCTGCCCGTCTCCTCTCCTCTCCTTTCTCTTCCCCTTTTTTGTCCACTTTTCTAAAGTGTCAATATACTACAAAAAGTCTGAAAATACAGGAAAAGCAGTGTGTGTCTTTGACTCTGTTCGAGTAACAATGGTTCTGAATGTCTTGAATATGGGGTACTTCATCTGAAAAGGTATCTGGAGTTGATTGAAGAAAAGCATGCTAGATGGACAACTTGCAAAAGTAACTAATTTCACTTTAAAAATCATCTTATTCTCCGTCTTCTGACTTTTGGACATATCAAAGGTCTCTGCCTTCATCTTCCCTTCTTTTTCCTTGCTTTCTTCCTTTTTCTCCTCTGTCTCTGTGCATCTTTCCTACGCCAGCATCTCTCTCTGCTCCCATATCTAGTCTCTCGCTGGCTCTGTCATCATCTCTCTTCTCATTTCTCCATCATTATGCCTGCTCTTCCCTCCCTAACCCCCTCCTTCCTTCTGACTCTTTCCCTCCCATAGGTACCCTTCATCATCAGCACTGTCTGGCTTTATGATTTCGGCACATTTCTGGCACCAGCATTTTTCTAATTTCCTACTGTAATAGTAATGAGGCTTAGAGGTGAGCATAGTGAAAAGTCTCTTGTGGGTGGAGGAGGTGTTAAATGAACTCTCTCACTGATAGGGGCACAATCATTTAGACCATGGTATTCCAACGCTGGTCCCCAAAAGCCATGGTCTCATCACATGGTAAATACATTTATTCCATCTCCATAGACTGCAAAGTCTTGCTTCTTAAAGTCTTAAGTCCAGAGTCTCATCTAAACAACATGTAAATCAGATATAGGTGACACTCAAGGTATGATCCATGCTGAGGCAATTTGCTCTTCAGCAGTGAACCTGAGAAACATGATGTGTGCTTCCTACACAGAATGGGGATGCAGGCATAGAATAGACATTCCCATTCCAAAGGGAGAAACAGGAAAGAAGAAAAGGGTCATAAGTCGAGACCAAATTCCAAACCCAGCAGGGTAAACATTAAATTTGATTCAAAGTCCTACCTTTTGGACATGCTAGGGTAAGGATTAGGTCCCTAAGGTTTCAAGACATCCCACCCATGGCATTGCTGGATACAGCCCACACTGCAACTCTCACAGGTTGGAATTGCATGCTGGTGACTCTACCAGTCTGGGGTCTTGGGGATGGCTCTGCCTCTATGGCTCCACTGGGCCATAGCCTATCCCTGTGTAGTAGTCTAGGCCATAGCCTACCTCTGTGTAGTAGCCTACCCCTGAAGGAGTTCTCTTCCTGGGCCAAAAGGCTTTCAGGGTATCCTTTGACATCTAGGTAGAGATAACTACACCCTCAAAACTCATGCAGTCCATACCCTGGTGGAAAAAGCACTGCATGGACATCATCAAGGTTTACTTTTTTTGCCTTCCAGAGGAATAACCCAAACTCACCTGGGCCCACTTGAGTCACAGCTGAGGTAGCCAAGAAACACTGCCCCAGAATGTGGCAAATGGGGCCTGAAATTGTTCTGCTCCCAGAGTCCTGACATTCTGGATCTGTGATGAGTAGTGCAGCCCTGAAAATCTCCAGAATGCCTTCAGAGACATTCTGTCATAACCTTAATGAATTGTACCAAGCTGCCACCCATGCATACTAATCTCCTTATCAAATGGGCACTTGAGCAGAATGGTACGTTCCATCCATATGTCTACCAAAATTCTGATCATGACCACTTAGGTAATCTCTAAGAAGACTGAGGCTTTCTCTACACTGCTCCTCTTCTGAGTCTTCACCAAGATTCCTCTTAAAAATACAGGGTTTGGCCAGATGTGGTGATTTAAGCCTGTAATCCCAGCACTTTGGGAAGTTGAGGTGAGTGGATTGCCTGAGCCTGTGGTTCGAGAACAGCCTGGGCAACTTGGCAAGACCTCATCTCCACAATAAAACTCAAAAAATTAGCCAGGCATGGTAGTGCGCGTCTGTAGTTCTGGCTACTTAGAAAACTGAGGCAGAAGGATCGCCTGAGCCCAGTAAATCAATGCTGGGGGAACCATGAGTGTGCCACTGCACCGTAGCCTGGACAACAGAGTAAGACTCCAACTCAAAAAAAAAAATAGGATTTTTCTACAGGCAACACAGTACAAGCTTTTTCTAGCCTGTTCCTTCAAATTCTTCCAGCTTCTGCACATTAATTAGTTCCAAAGTTGCTTTCATATTTTTAGATATTTCTTATAGAAGCACCCCACTTCTTGATACCATTCTATCTTAGACCATTCAGGTTGTTATCACAAAATATCTTATACCGTGTAAGTTATAAACAATGGAAATTTATTGCCCACAGTTCTGGATGCTGGGGAATCCAAGACCAAGGCACCAGCAGATTTGGTGTATGATAAGGGTTGATTCCTCATAGAAGGCACCTTCTGTGAGATCATATATGGCAGAAAGGGCAAGGGACCTTTCTTGAGCCTCTTTTATAAGAACTTTTAATCCCACTTATGAGGGTGGACACATCATGACTTAATCGGTTCCAAAAGGCCATACCCCTTAATACTATCTCATTGGGTTTTAGGTTTCAATATATACATTTTTCAGGGACACCAACATTCAGACCATAGCACACAAGTTCTTTGAAGGAAACATTCTGGAAAAACCCATTCTAGAACTTGTTACCTACAAGCTACAAAGTATTTTAGGTGGGAGGAATCTTCACCCTCCTACACACACACAACACTAAAAGTAAAGAAAAACCTTGGAAAACAGATTACAATGAAATAAAGGTTAGCATGTGAAATTTTTGGAGGTGGCATTTTTTTTGGCTTTGTTTTACAAGAAAATATAGGTCTTACACTATAAGACTAAATATATGATATATTTGAGTCCTTTTTCATCCACATTTTAAAGTTGATGTCTATTAAAATGCTAATAACCTATTAGGTTTGAAAAGTAAAATGAAATTCACAAAATACAGTAATAGTGTCTACAGGAAGAAACATGTTCTACTATTATTTTCCTTTGCTAAAAAAATGCACCCACATATGGATTGGTGAAAGCTGAGTTTCTAGGGTCCCAGGAAAGTAATGTGGCTACTGCATGGCTAAGCAGCATGTCTATATTTCTGGCAGGAAGAATGGAGAAGGAAAAGAGCATAAATCAAAAGACAAACACCAGCCAAGTGTATTTCTTTCTTAAAGGGAAAACCTTGCCCAGCAACTTCCACTCATTTCCTTGGCTAGGATTTAGTCACATGACCGACTCTAGCAACCTGTGAATAAGGGAAGAAGAATGCTTTTAATAGGGCACATTGTGGCTCTGAATACAATGGTGGAGTCTACAATAAGGAAAAAGGGGAATGGATTAATCAATTAATTAATTATTACATGGCTACCACATATCTGAGTTTTAAAGAAATCAGATATGAACTGGGTTCGGTGGCTCAAACCTGTAATCCCAGCATTTTGGGAGCCCGAGGCAAATGGATTGCCTGAGTCTGTGGGTTAGACACCAGCCTGGGCAACCTGGTGAGACCTCGTCTCTACAATAAATCAAAAATGTGCCGGGCGCAGTATTGCACGCTTGTAGTTCCGGCTCCTTGGAAGGCTGAGGTGGAAGGATCATCGGCGTCCAACAGGTCAACACTGGGGTACCCATGAGCATGCCTCTGCAATCCAGACTGGGCAGTATAGTGAGACTCCAACTCAAAAAAGAAAAAAGAAAAATCAGATGTGGTTCTTGCCCCTCTGAGATGTGCAATAAACATATAGACATACAGAAACAGTGCTGTGATGCTATAAGGGAAAAGAAGGGTGTCTATACAGTAGCAAAAAAATGGGAAGAGGAAGGATTTGGGGGTAGAAAATATGATAGTCTGGTCAGAGACTCCTGGACCCTTTCCTATTCTTGCCATAACAAGGAAAACAGGAAGCCTCGCTTTATATAGATCTTGCTCAATCATAGAATAGATGATTGGAATAAAGCTGACACATTAGTCCCGCCCCTCTCATCTGTTCTTTAGAGAGGGGACAAGATTTCTTTTTTTTTTTTTTTTTAGTTGGTGTCTCACTCTGTTGCCCCAGGCTGGAGTGCAGTGGCATGCTTACGGCCACTGTACTCTTGACCTGCTGAACTCAGGCGATCCTTCTGCCTCAGCCTTCCAAGTAGTTGGAACTGCAGGCACGTGCCACCATACCCAACTAATTCTTTTTTTTTTTTTTTTTTTATTGTAGAGATGAGCTTTTATCAAGTTGCCCAGGCTGGTCTCAAACACCTGGGCTCAGGCAATCCTCTCACCTCGGCCTCCCAAAGTGCTGGTATTATAAGTGTGAGCCACCACACCTGGCCAGGATTTTATTTTTATTCTCCTAACTACATTGCCAGATAAGTATTGTTGTCTTCCTTTTACCTATAGATGGTTTGCAAAATGACACTCCGATTCAGATGTGCAAAGAAATGCAACTCATTTTCTCCTTAATTCTCATGAGTTTAACCATTAGTGAGGCTCTATCCACTCAGTAGTTACTTAGGGTAGTAGTTATGGAAGAAAGACTATTGTCCAGTCTGCTACACTTATATCCTATGCAATAATTTAACAGTCTTTTTCAGTTACTGTTTGGCCTTCTTTAGCAAAATGTACCTAGTTTCTCATATTTGGGCCCTCTTTCTTGTTCTACTCTAGACTGGTGTCTAGGAGGTGGGCCTTAGTCGGGAGAATGGAAATGCACTGTATTTATGGGGGCCCTCAGATGGTTAGTGGCCTCTTCTGTGGAGCTGCCATCCAGAGCTGCTCTCTGGGCTGCTATTGCTATTGGCAGTTGCTCTTATCCCTGATCATTGTCCTGTCTCCTGCTGCTTAAGACCACAACAGGGCAACTCAAGATCTCCCTCCCACCCCCACTCACTCTCTCTCTCTAGTCTCTCTCATTTCCCCCACTCTTTCAACTTTACAAGAGCCTGGAGAGCTTACTAACTAACTCAGCCTTTTCCCTGACATCTCAGCTGCGGCAGATGCTTCACCTCCAGTCTCTGCCTTAATCTCTGTCCTGTCCCTGGCTCTCACCCCTTGTTGCAGAGAGTCCTATGGAAAGCTTACTGAATGACTTTCCTTGCATCCCCAGGGCCATGTGGGAAATTGGGGGCACCTGAGGATTCCACACAGGAAGTAGAAATGGCTTGAAGAAGCCAGGTTTTGCTCCTCCCTCTGCTTCTCTATTCTGTGCAGTTGAGTTTGTTTTGCAACTCTTTTCAGAGTGTCTAATAGAAAGCCAGGAAGAGTGATGACTCCTCCCTCCAGATCGTTCATCTAACACCCACCACTTCTCCTCATGCTGGACTGAGGCAGAGAGGAAGATCAGGGCACACTCTGCCTGCCTCTCCTATCTCTGTCTCGTGTCTTCTTTCTGGAATATCTGGAGCCAGAGATTCACTTTCAGAGTTCTCATGTCCTGTGCATATTCTCTTCTTTCTTAAGGCAGCAAGCCTCAGGGCCTAGGTGTCACAGGTGGAAGAAGTATTTTTTCTACAATTATAGAAGAAATTCTACAATCTAAGATATTCAGTTTTCATTCTTAATATGATAAAGGGATTTCGAAAATCTCTATGGTTGCTAACTCAATATCAATCCCCCTTCTTCTTACTATAGACGCCCTCATTTTATTTCGAGCCATAAGGTGACCTATTAAAAGCATTCTCCTCCCCTTTTACAGGTTGCTAGAGCTGGTCATGTGACCGAGTCCTAGTTAATGAAATGTGACTGGAAGCTTCTGGGTAGGGTTTTTCTTTTTAGAAAGAAACAGACTTGACTGGTGTTTGTTTTCTGGTTTATACCCTTTTCCTTCCTAGTTTTTCCTGCCAGGAATAGATACAATGCTTGACTGTGCCCTAGCTAATTGCAAGCACTAAAGATAGTAACAGAGAAAGATAATGAGAATCTGGGTTGATCCCACCAGATGAGAAGAACCAGTGGGAGATGATAGATAGGTGGATGGGTAGATAGATTATAGATAGGTAGGTAGGATAGATAGATAGATAGATAGATAGATAGATAGATAGATAGATAGCAAGGCAAGGGCTTTGTAGTTGTGGGGGCTGCCTATAGGCAAGTCTGAGATCTGTAGGGCAAGCCATCAGGAAGGGCAGGTTGGAACTCCAGGGCAAGGACGAAACTACAGTCCACAGGTGGAAGGAGGCTTCTTCAGTTCTGTTCCTTAGACCTTTCACTGAATTGAATCAGGCGGACTCAGCTTATCTAGGGTAATCTCCCTTACTTAAAGTCAACTAATTAGAGAATTCAGTTGAATCTACAAACTACCTTCCCCGGCAACCTGGATTAGTATTTGACCAAATACCTGGAGACAATGGCCTAACCAGCTTGACACAAAAAAATCAATCACCACAGGGTCCCAACAGAATTGGGTTGCCACCACACTAGCTCTGAACTACCTGCATCTGGATTTGTTGTGATGTGAGAAAAGCAAACCCTGTTATTTAAGTCTTTTTTTTTTTTTTTGAGTTGGAGTCTCACTCTGTCACCCAGAGTGGAGTGCAGTGGCCGCTCCCGGCCACCACAGCCTCGACCTGCTGGGCTCCGGCTATCCTTCCGCCTCAGCCTCCCAAGTAGCTGGAACTACAGGCGTGTGCTACCACACCCGGCTAATTTTTGATTTATTGTAGAGATGAGGTCTTGCCAAGTTGCCCAGGCGGGTCTCGAACCCGCGGGCTCAGGCAATTCACTCACCTCAGCCTCCCAAAGCACAGGATTACAGGCTGAGCCACCGAGCCCGGCTTATTTAAGTCTTAATAGCCGGGTTTCTGTTACAAACCAATGTATACCTTAATATATTCTTGTACAATAAAACTCAGTTTTAAGCCTTTTAACTTGCTATGGATTCAAACAAATATCTAATTTTAGAGTCAAAACTGAGCAATCGCTCTATTGTTTTAGGAGAGTACTGTGCTTTTCCCCAAAGCTCTGAAATTCATTGCTTCAAACAGTGAGAGGGCCCACAGGCAACAAGAGTTACAGGATATGAAAATATGTCTGAAAATGTTTTTTTAAAGTATCCTTTTTATAATACAGAAAATTAGTAATTTGATTAAGATTGGAACAGAGAACTGCCTAAAACAAAAACCTATCCCCTTTCTCCTATGCCAGGATGTGAGCAAACTCTCTGCATGGCTGTCTGTGGGAAAGAGAACCATCAACAAAGATGAATTTGTTTAGAGACCCATATTCATAAGAATGATCATTATCAAAACTGCCAGTAATATTTTGCTAAATCAGACTTACTCAATGTTAATTTGTTCTCACCATTGCTATTGAAATAGAAATTTCAACCTTTATAACTTAGGCTAGTCTATGGCTATATGAAAAACAAGAAAAAGAGAATTAAAGCTGATCATTTCTGAATGTGAGCTGTCCAAAACCACACAGATGTACTTTGAGTATGTGGGTCGGGACAGGGGCAAATGGGTCAGCCAAGACTTCGGTGTCTGTACTTGTTCTTGTCCAGTGAGCATGTCAGGATGGGACTATTAATTTGTATGTGTCAACTTGATTTTGAAAACTGTGGTGCTGATCTGCTAAGACAGCATGTACCTTCCTCCCCTTCAAAGACCCCTGATGATAGAGATTCTTTGTGTATTTATGTGGAATCTTCCTTCTCTGCTCATTCAATGCCACAAAGAGCTTCAGGAGGCAAGCAGGGTGAAGATTTTGATCCTCATGTAATATATGAGGAAACAGCTTCAGACGTGAAGTGACTCATTTGAGTTAACATGGCAAAAAACATATCGCCTTCTATGATTCCTAGGGAAGAGAGGAAAAAACAGCCCCTTAACAAACTTAGAAAAACATCTTGAAAACCGAATGAAACTTGGGCCAGAATGTCTTGCTTAAGAGACTGAGTATGGAAGATCATGTCCCTCTGCTTTTTAACCAGAGGATTAAGATCTACAAAATTTGCCCAAAGCAATGCACTTCCCACTATTTCAAATACTGAATTCTTGTGGGGTCATTGAAAGACAATGTGGAGGTGACTGAGCTTGTCTGCCTGGTTTTTTTTTTTTTTTTTTTTTTAAGCCATTACATTTGTGTCTGAATTGTTCTAAGGCCAGGTGTATTTTTCAGGCCCTGTCATTTCTTGGGCCAAGTTGGGGGTGTGGCTGGGACCAACTAATAAGGTCATCTGTGGTTGGACGTGAATGGTGGGAAGAAGAATAACAATTTACACTTTCCATAGACTAAAATACAACCAGATCTAACTCAAACAGTTGAAGGCAAAAGCATATCTTACCATGGTATTTTCTTCTGATTATGTCCTAGAGGCAAATAATAATTACTAGTATTTGCATAGCACTTTACAAATTATAGAGTGCTTTCAGAACCACAATTTCAGTCAATATAATAGGGAATCTGACCTTATGTAGGGGTCAAGGAAGACTTTTTTGAAGCATCAACTTTTTGCTTGGCCCTGAAGCTAAAACCCATCTGCTTTTTGCTATACCAAGATATTAGCAAAAGTCTCTGCTTCGTTGCTTATGGGAGAGGAATAATCAATAGCACTTTCGAGTGGGTTTACATAGAACTCGGTTCATAAGAATAATTATTATAAAAACTTCCAGTAATATTTATTTAAATTAGATTTATTCACTATTCATTTGCTCAGCCCTCTCTATTGAAGTTGAAATCTCAACCTATGTATTTTCACCAGAATGACAAGTATAGAATAATCTCTAGCTGTGTGAAAAGCTAAAGCTGAAATAAATAAGCAAGAATAAAAGTGTGTGCTTTGAGGGAGAAAGTGGGGTGCTCGAGATGATGACAGTAGATTCCAGAGGGAACTTAACTTGATCTTGAGAGTATAGTAGGTGCTTCGAGAATATATGCAGGCATAACTCCGAGATATTGGAGATTTGATTCAGATCACTACAATAAAGAGAATACCACAACAAAGTGAGGAGTCATACCAATTTTGTAGTTTCCAGTGTATATAAGAGTTATATTTATACTATATTGTAGTCTATTAAGTGTACAATACCTTATGTCTAAAAAACGTACATACCTTAATTAAAAAATATTTTATTGCTAAAAAATGCTAACCATCATCTGAACCTTCAGCAAGTCATCATTGTTTTGCCTGTGGCAGATCAAGCCTCAATGTTGATGACTGCTGACTGACCAGAGTGGTGGTTGCTGCAGGATGGGATGGCTGTGACGATTTCACAAAATAAGACAGCAATAAAGCTTACTGAATCTATTGACTGTTCCTTTTACAAAATATTTCTTTTAAGCCTGCTATGCTGATTGATAGTATTTTACCCACAGCAGAACTTATTTCAAAATATGAGTCAACCCTCTCAAACTCTGACACCACTTCTTAAAAATCTTTATTTTTTAAATCTTTTTAATTTTAATAGCTTTGAGAAGGTACAAATAGCTTTGGTCTGGACTTTAAGTGTACCCACCACTGCTACCAGTGCCCATTGTACCCAATAGGTAATTTTTTGTCCCTCTACCCCTTTCTCCCTCCTCCTTCTGTGTCGCCAGTGTCCATTATACCATTCTCTATCAGACACCACTTTTTAAAAACTAAGTTTATGTAATACTCTAAATCCTTTATTGTAATTTCAACAATGTTCACAGCATCTTCACCAGGAGTAGATTCCATCTCAAGAAACCACTTTCTTTGCTCATTCATAAGAAGCAACTCCTCATTCATTCAAGTTTTAACATGAGATGGCAGCAATGCAGTCACATCTTCAGGCTTTGTTTCTAATTCTTGTTCTTTTTCTATTTCCACCACATCTGCATTTACTTCCTCGATTGAAGTCTTAAAACTCTTAAAGTCATCCGTGAGAATTGGAATCAACACTTTCCAAACTTCTATTAATGTTGTTAATTTGACCTTCTCTGTGAACCACAGTGTTCTGGATGGCATCAAGAATGGTGAATCCTTTCCAGAAGGCTATTAATTGACTTTGCCCAGATTTATCAGAGAAATCACTATCTATGGCAGCTGTAACCTTATGAAATGTCTTTCTTTCTTTTTTTTTTTTTTGAGTTGGAGTCTCACTCTGTTGCCCAGACTGGAGTGCAGTGGCCGCTTCCGGCCACCGCAGCCTCGACCTGCTGGGCTCCGGCGATCCTTCCACCTCAGCCTTCCAAGTAGCCGGAATTACAGGCATGTGCTACCACGCCCGGCTGATTTTTTTATTTATTGTGGAGATGAGGTCTTGCTACACAGGCGGGTCTCAAACCCGCGGGCTCAGGCAATCCACTCACCTCAGCCTCCCAAAGGCGCGGGATTACAGGCTGAGCCACTGAGCCTGGCGAAATGTATTTCTTAAATAACAACTTTGAAAATCAAAATTACTCTTTGATCCATGGGCTTCAGAGTGGATATTGTGTTAGCAGTCATGAAAACAACATTTGTCTCTTTTTACATCTCCATCAGGTTCTTGGGTGACTACGTGTGTCAACAAACTATAATATTTTGAAAATAGCCTTTTCTTTTGAGCAGTAGGTCTCAACAGTGATCTTAAAATATTCAGAAAACCATGCTGTAAAGAGATTACTGCCATCCAAGCAATTGTTGCATTTCTAGAGCTTGGGCAGAACTTATAGATTTAGCACAATTCTAAATTTAGAATAATTCAAAATGGCAAGTGAGCAATGACTTCGACTTAAAATCATCAGCTGCAGCAAGAGAGTTAGCTTTTCCTTTGAAGCATTGAAACTAGACATTGGCTTCCCCTCTAGCTTTGGAAGTCCTAGGTGACATCTTCTTCCTAAATTGGGCTGTTTTATACATATTGACAATCTGTTGTTTAGTGTAACCACCCTCATCAAGGATTTTAGTAGATCTTCTGGATAACTTGCCGTAGATTCTGGATCAGCACTCGATGCTTCACCTTGCATTTTTATGTTACAGATAGAGTTTCTCTTCTTACATCTTATGACTCAATCTCTGTCAGCTTCAAGTTTTTGTTCTGCAGCCTCCTCAGCTTTCTCAGACATCACTGAGTTAAAGAGAGTTTGGGCCTTGCTCTGGATTAGGGTTTACCTTAGGGGAATGGTGTGGCTCATTTAATCTTCTATCCAGATCACTCAAACTTTCTTTGTATCAGCAATAAGCTTATTTCATTTTCTTATTTCACAAATATGTGTGTTCACTAGAGTATCACTTTTAATTCCCTTCAGTTACTTTTTCTTTACATTCACAACTTGGCTAACTGGCACAAGAATCCGAGCTTTCAGCCTATCTCAGCTTTTAACATGCCTTCCTCACTGAGCTTAATCAATTCTAGCATTCATTTTAAAGTGAGAGACGTGTGATTCTTTCTTTCACTTGAACACTTAGAGGGCATTGTAAGGTTATTAACTTATCAAATTTTGATATTGTTATGTCTCAGGAACTACGAAGGCCCAAAGAGAGGGAAAGAGTTAGAGGATTCATTGGTCAGTGGAGCAGTCACAACACATACAGCCTTTATTGATTAAATTTGGTTCCTGGCACTCCAAAACAATTACAATAGAAACATCAAAGTTCACTAATCACAGAACACCACAACAAATATAATAATAATGAAAAAGTTCGAAATATTATAAGAATGACCAAAATGTGACACAGAGACATGAAGTGAGCACATGCTGGTGCAAAAAACGATGCCAATTGATTGCTCAATTCAGGATTGCCATGCAACTTTAATTTGTAAAAACGGCCATATCTGTGAAGTACAATTTAATGAAACGCAATAAAACAAGGTATGCCTGTGTGTATATTCAATTTGTCTGTCTTTCTATCTAGTTCAACAATTAAGTTTGTGAAGCCCTAAAAAAAAAAAAAGTGCTACCTGCCATATTGCTGAATTTCATAATGGTCACCTTTGAAGTACGTCCTTTGGGAAGCTATACACCGATGCCAGTACCTAGTCCACTTGTCAAAGCAATTTTGGAACTCTTTTTCTGGAATGGCTATCAGAGCTGTCATTGCATTACCCTTGATGTCCTGAATGTCATCAAATGTCTTCCTTTCAATATTTCCTTTATCTTCTGATAAAGAAAAAAGTCATTGGGTGCCAGATTAGGTGAGTGGGGAGGGTGTCCCGATACAACTATTTGTACAGTGCTGCCAACGTAAGCACATGGTGGCAAGTTCGTGAACTCAATTGTCAGACCTCAACAAATAACAATGACATCTCTGATGGCCATTCCAGAAAAAGAGTTCCAAAATTGCTTTGATGGGTGGACTAGGGGCTGGCATCAGTTCATAGCTTCCCAAGGGAAATACTATGAAGGTATATCATAGCAATATTTAGCAATGAGGTATGTAGCACTTTTTCTAGAATGGTTTGCAAACCTAATAGTCAGATCTCATATATACACACATCAATTCAATTTGAATTCAACTGTATATATACACCACAGTTCATGGTGCCATTGTACATCATGAACGTTTGTTAAAATATACTGAAATACGTCTCCCTATTTTTGGCATTGCGTGACCTATTTCTATTACTGTCTCTATACTGTACACAGATGTTAGCATGTGGTAAGTAGTGTGATAAGAACTTGATCAACTGAACTGAATTGGCCCCTTCAAATTTTTGTTTCCTGAATTCAAAGGGCCTTACTGTCAACACCACTTAGACAACCCGGGAGCTTACCTTTCCACTGCCAAAAAGGAGAAGGTAATATGATGCAGAAAAGTCCCCATCCTGACAGGTCTGTGGGAGGGTTTGGTTTCACTGCTAGAGACCTGGCAATCAATTAGAAAAGGGGAA
Source organism: Carlito syrichta (assembly GCF_000164805.1). NCBI lineage: Eukaryota > Metazoa > Chordata > Mammalia > Primates > Tarsiidae > Carlito > Carlito syrichta. Next base: position 248,779 of record NW_007253310.1, read on the forward strand.
ACAGTTGCCATTGGAAACCCTGAGGCCCTGTAGCTGTCAGAGGGAGTGAAAGGCTGGAAGCTAATCAGGCATAATGAGCTTACAGTACCATAGATCATGTCAGCTAGCATTCTTATTAATTTCCTGCCCAACGGCCATGCACAGAGGACCAATTCATCCGTCGGTCCTTCCCCAGCTTGGGATGCTAAATCACTTGTCAAATCAAAAATGCAGTAATGAAAATTCAGGAGGTGACATAGTGGCAGGGATGTTGTCTATCATCCCCTAGGCCCAACCTTTGATGAGCATCTTACCCACGCTTCCTTCTGACTGGGAAGGACCAGACTCAAAATGTGAAAATGTCAAGGACCAGAAAGAATGTCTAAATTAAGTATGACAACAAAGCTTATTGGTAGTAAGTGCCCCCTGTAGTGAGAAGGAGTTTGCAATTGTGCCTCGAATAGAATGAAGTAATCGATTTGCAATGTCTGTCAAGGACACAGAAAAGAGTAAGTGCAACACATATGCCATGTTTGTGCTGTCTCTAATTTAGTTCAACCTTTTCTTTTTCAGGTTGGAAAAGCGAGGCCCAAACAGAGTAAGGGATGTTATTCTTTCATGTACTTATTAACTCAATAAACACATAGTGGTTATCTACTATGTGCCTGGGGTAAGCTCAAAGAAAAAAAATGTAATTAAGACATAGCCACTGATCTTAAGGAAAAACAGTTTGGTAGGAAAGATTGACAAATAAGGAGGTGACTATTTGAATTAATACCAGTGATATACACAGGTCATGACAGTCAGAGAGAAGACATTTTATCCAGGTTAGGGGTTCAGAAAATACTTTGTAAAGGAGGTGAAGTCAGAGTTAATTCCTTTAAAACCTATTGAAGTTTGTACAGATAAATATGCCTCCAAACCAAGACTATAAGCTTTGTGTTGTCCTATCTAGCCTGGTGAAAAATAAATTTAAACAGAAACATTCAGCATTTTGATCATATTCATGATGTACTTTCCAATTTAGAAATGATAGTATACATGTTGAAGAGAGCATGGTTTGTGTATGATCTTTGCTTATTAGATGTGTGACCATAACTAAGCTGTTCATTCTCTGATCCCCAGTGTCCTTAGTTTAAAACTAAAAATAGTAAAATTTACTGCAAATGGTTGCTATAAAAATTAAGAGGTAATATGTCCAAAGCTCTAATCTTATACTAGGAATATATAAGGGCATAGTGACTGTTAACTCCCTTCCACATTATTCTACTTTCATTTTTTCCAGGAATATTACAGAGTATCTGCTTTATATCGGGCAATATTCATGACCTTGGCTTTCCAGATCAGAAAACAGCACAGGCCATTGATATGTGCTATTACTGAAAAATGTTCAAAGCAGTAAGTGACCTATTTCCTTAGAAGATGATTTGGGATGACTTCACAGAAACGATGACTTTTTGGGCAAGACAAGAATTTCTCAAGTAGAGAGGACTAGGGCAGGATATTCTGGCAGAAAACATATCTTGAGAGAAGACATAGGAGGAAGGAAGAAGTTATGTTTGAAGAACAGTAAGATTAACTTAGCTGCACCCCAGGTTGCACTTGGAGAAAAGATAGCAGATGTCACAAAGAAAACAGAGTTGGTTGTGAAAGCTTATTATTCAGGTAAGGGAGTGTGAATACTTCTTTACTGGTGATAAGCAACCAAAAGAAAGTTTTAAAGCAGTGGTCCCCAACCTTTCTGGTATCAGGGACAAGTTTCATGGAAAACAGTTTTTCCACGGACCAGGTGGGAGGTGGAGGAATGGTTTGGGGATGATTCAAACACATAACATTTATTGTGCACTTTATTTCTATTATTATTACATTGTAATATATAATGAAATAATTATACAACTCACCATTTAAAAAAAGAGGCATGTACAGAAGTGGTAAATAAAATAATGAGCGGGCCACCTGTAGACTAAAATAAGTGTTGGATTCTGACTTCAAGCCTGCCATCAGATGCTGCTGTACAATTGAAGTACCTCAGCTCACTTGCCGCTCACTTACAGGGTTTTGATATGAGTCCGCAAGCAGTAGATTTATTATGCTCTCTATGTGGTCAAACCTCACTGCTCATGTTAATCTGTATTTGCAGCTGCTCCCCAGCACTAGACTCATTGCCTCAGTCCCACCTCAGATCATCAGGCGTTAGATTTTCATAAGGAGTGTGCAATCTCACCTGTGCAGTTCACAATATGGTTTACGCTACGATGAGAATCTAACATCACCGCTGACTGACGGGAGGTAGAGCTTAGGAGGTAATGTGAGCAACGGAAGTGGTTGTAAATACAGATGAACTTCACTCATTTGTCCACTGCTCACCTCCTGCTGTGCGGCCCAGTTCCTAACAGCCCACAGACCGGTACCGGTCCATTGCCCGGGGACTGGGGACTCCTGTTTTAACGTGTGCCATCTGACTCGTTTTTACAATTCCTGATTAAAATATTGTCTACTCTCTTATTTTGATGTACATTTTGGCTGCTGCATCCATCTTGCCATCTACAACAGTTTTCTGATCCCCAAATCTTGGAAAAATCTATCAGGTTAGAGTGAGCAGGCTTGAGTGCCTGTGCCCAAGAATGAGGATTTGGGGTACAACTTGTCCTGAGAGAAGGAGCTTCAGAGAGTCAAAGGATACTTTCGCAGTCAGAGAGATAAAAGTGTAGCTAGGAGATAATTATTTATGCAAAGAAATAAATGCACATCACTGCCAAAGGCATGAGGAGAAACATCTGGGTGCAGCTCAAAGAGAATCATTCTGTGCTTAGCTTGTGACACAAAGTATATAACCCAAAGTACCTTTTACATCTAGTCAAAACAGAGACCTGGGGGTACAGTATTACAATATGCCACTCAAGGAGGAGATACATAAGCACAGCCCTGAAAGATCAGGAGGGATTTTCCAATAATGTGGCAGCAGAGACAAGAAAGGGCATCTTAGACAAAATGGAATGCCAAGCGTCAAGGTGCAAAAGTCCCAGAGAGCTAGTTATACAGTCTCAGAGTGCTTTCACTTAGGTTAGGATCCCCTCAATTAAGTCCAGAGTAGTTTTGTATTACAGGTATTATGATTCCTTTTCAAAGAGAAGGAAACAAAAGCCCAATTAGGTTAAGCAGCTCACCCAAATTTGTACATCTAAGCCACACAAATAGGAAACAAAACCTGGGTTTCCTGATCAAGAACACAGGTCCTACCCACTAGATTCACCACCTTTGATGGAATGGTTGATTACATTCTTTTATTTCACCTTTTGGGTAAAGAGGTTCTTAATGATTGAGGAACCATTAGAGAAAACAATACTATATCAAGCTAATGGTAAAGAAACACCAAGGATATGAGATCAGAGTTGGCAGGCAGTTTCTGAAATAGGGGGAAATGTTTAAGTTAAGTTCAAACATGTCAACAATTAAATCCACCTTGATTTGGCCTTGCTATTGCAAGAATCACAGTAGCCTGCTATAAATGTAACCAATAATTTCCTTTTTGCTAATTAAAGCTAGTACCCCCAAAAAGGAATTGAGGCAGATTTGTAAAAACTTAAGCTTTGCTTTTCTTTTTTTCCATTCATCTTAGTTTTTTTAAAATGATGACCTGAGACTTCCTGTGATACTCTGTTAAACATGGAGGATATAGAGATAAATTAGACACTTATACTCAAGGACTCCCAATCTAATGTAAAAAAAGAAACCAACAAGTACAACCCAACAAGAAACTTGCATAAGGAGAGGAAAGTACAAAAATGTAGTGGACAGAAATGGGAGCTACTAAGTTGATTGAAATGGACTGGACTAGGCTTCTGAAAGGTGTGTTTTTTTAAACAGACTTGGAAAATGATTAGAGGTGTCCAGTGGTACAATTTGAGTATCAAAGCAATTAAAAAAGATAAAAATCTATTAAATAAAAAAAATACATACGTGAACCAATATGGATCTGAGTAAACAAATAGCAGGGAAGGGAAAATTCTTCCTTATAGTAGAAAACCATATGGCAACTGCTATGCCCACCTCCCCCAAAATTCACATGTTGAAACACCAATGTGACAGGTGTAGAACTTAAGATGTAGGACTTTTAAGAAGCAATTAGGCCAGGAAAGCTCTTCCCTCATGAGTGAGATTAGTACCTTACAAAAGAGTGAAAGTCAACTTGCTAGATCCTTTTGCCCTATGAGCACACAGTATTCATCCTCTCTAGAGAATGCAGCAATAAGGTGCCACCTTGGAAGGAGAGACCATGCCCTCACCAGACACATATTGAATTTACTGGCACCTTGATCTTGAAATTCCAAGCCTCCAGAACTGTGAGAAATAAATATTTATTTTTAAATTACTGGGTCTATGGTATTTTGTTATAGAAGCACAAAGACAGCAACCTAAACAATAATAGACTCAGACAAGAATTATTATGGATACTGAAACTAGTGGGTGAAAGTTTGAGGAGGAAGAGTCTATTTGCGTAGTTTTAAGATATCTCTCCAAAAAAGGGAACTGGAAACTTTCCAATAGAGAAACCTGGAAAACACTACCTAACCAAGAGATCAAAGTTAGCATCACCAGTAATGGAATGATTTTACACCATGCACCTCCTGACATTAAGCACTGAAAAGAGTACAATGATCATTCTGTAACATTTTTGGCAAAAAAATGCATAATTCTAAATATAATCAGGAAAAAACAGATAAAACCAAACTGAGGAACACTCCACAAAACAACTGACCTGTCCACTTTAAAAATGTCAATGCCATGAAAGACAGAAAGACTGAACAAAATTGCTCCAGGTTAAGCAAGACACAAGAGACACGACAACTGAATGCACTGCACAGATCATAATTTTCTTTTTTTATGAAGGACATTACTGGTACAATAATGGGTGAAACTTACAGTTATATAGGATAGATATGTCTAGAGACACAATGGTCAGCAGGAAGAGTACAGTTAATTTTGAAAATTTACTAATCATAGGGATTTTAGGTGCTCTTCCCACACACACAAAAAAATTGTTAATTATGGAAGGTGACAAATATGTTAAATTGCTTACCTGTAGTGATCATTTTGATATGTATATGAAAACATTATGAATCTATAAAAAGGTGAACTAGAAGCAGAGACTAGGAGAACAGCTATGGGGGATAGGAGAGGGGGAAGAGATGGGGATTGGGGAGATGTTCAAAGGGTACAAAGTTTCAGTTAGACAGAAGGAATAAGTTTTAGAGATCTACTGCACAGCATGGTGACTACCGTTAGTGAAAATGTACTGTGTATTTCAAAATTGCTAAAAAGGTAGATTTTAGATTTTAAATTAAATTAAATCCAAAAGGTAGATTTTAAAACTCAACTCACTCTATAAAAAAGATACCTGCACACATACGTTTATCACAGCATTGTTCACAATAGCAAGACCATGGAACCAACCATGCTGCCCATCAAAAGAGGACTGGGTTAAAAAAATGTGGTACATATACACAATGGAATATTATGCAGCCATAAAAAAAAAATCATGAATTTTGCAGCAACCTGGATGGAATTAGAGTTTATAATACTGAGTGATCTCTCACAGAAACAAAGATCTGAGTAGCACATGTTTTCACTCATAAGTGGACCTTGAACAACTACCGTAATACTATAAGAAAAGGATTGACAGTGGCAGGAAACTATGGGGGGCGGGGGCAGGGAGGGGAAGGGAGGTGAGATTAACGGTAGTCAATATCTGTCTAGGGAAAGGAGGGCACACTTCATCAACAAGGGTACCTGCCCAATGAATATTTGTATATCCAACCCTTAACTGTACCCCACAATTTTAAAATAAAAAATATATATAAGAGAAAAGAAAAAAAAAGAACAAGAGTTAAAAGCATGACAAAATATGAACTAGAGAGAAATAAATAAATACATGTTCTCATCCCCCAAAACAGTAAGTGTATAAAATGATAAACTTGATTTAATAATTCTACAATAAGCTTGATTTAATCATTCTACAATATAAACATATCAAAACATCAATTTACCTCATAAATATGCACCGTTTTTATTCATCAATTAAAAATTAAAATTTGAAAATTCAACTTATCATCATTAAGCTCTGCGTCATCATGCAAACAAAAATAATTATTTGTATGTAAGAACAAATAACAGAAACCAGAACTGTTGAGGGCAAGCTGAAGCACATGGTCACCTTCCTTAAAGCTGAAAGGCTCCTGGCACACTCAGAGAGCCAACCACACATGTGCCATCTGCTGCTTGAAGTGCAGTAAACATGATATTTCATTTGATGTTCATGACTACTCTGTTTATCCCTACTTGTTTTACTAGTAAGGAAACTGAAGTTCAGAGTGGTCAAAGAACTTACTATTGCTTCCAAAGAGCATGCTCTTTCTGACATGCCAGACTGGAAGGGTCTCTGGGGTACATTAGGCCAGTGATATCCAACCTCAGCACACTGAATAAAGAGTGGAAGCAGTCATGTGCATCTGAGTTCTATGCAAGTATTGAAAAAGCCAAACAGAAATTTTATTTATCTTAAGAAGAATAAAACTGTTTTATTGTGACGATTACTACTGACATTATCGCATTGCCTTGGCTTTGGCAGGATTGCTATCAGTTTAATGAGTCACACCATTTTGTTCACTCTTCTTAGAGACTATAATAGTGGCTGTATATTTCTGTGGTTATCAAAACTGAGAAAACAAATTATAACTTATTGGATCAATCAGGACAAAATAGATTTCACTATGACAGTGAACAATTTATCTCGGTGCCTTAAAAAAGCAAAAGTTTACTCTGGCTTCTGCTGCATGTCTGCTGAATCAGCTGGGGATCCGCCCTGTATTGTTTTCCCCACTCCAAGACTCAGGCTGACAAAGCAGTTGCTATCTAGGACATTGCCTTCTTTCTGTGGAGGGAAAAGAGAACTCTTGAGGACCTCACACTGGTGACTAAATGTTCCTCTCACAGTTTACTGATCAGATTATGTACGGTGGCCCAGCATAGTCAGAAGGGGCTTGGAAGTGTGATCCCACCCTATGCCTGAAATACGTGGTGAAGACCCCTAATGACTACCAAGCTCATGGAATTTTGTGGAGTCTAGCATCTTGAGCAAATATTTAGCAAAAATCAGTTTTGTGCCAGGCATGGTACTAGGAACTGAAGATAAGATGGTTTTCTGGTTTCACAAAATGCAGGGATCCTTTAGAACAAATTGATACAAAACGGTGTCTTGCTGGTAGAAAATTTAAAAGACCCAGCTCTAGACCAGCTTCTTTTCCAGAAGGGGAACTAAAGCCCAGAGATGTGCTCAAGACGACCCAGATGGAAGAAGACTGGTTTCCATATGCCAGCACTCCATTAAAGCAAGTGGTAGATAGGAAGTTTAAAGGCATCTCTGTGTTTATAAAGCTCTCTTGAAAGTTGCATAAATGGGCTAGGGTGTCCTGTTTATATGGAAAGACTAAGGAATGTGGACAAGACGGATGCTTTAAGGGGTATAACAGAGGCCAGAAAGGCCATGAACCCTAAAAAGGGCCAGAAAAGCAGTGGTCAACTGCTCTGACCTGACACCAGGCTATACATCACATTCTCAATAGTGTTACCCTTGTTAATACTCAGTTATGTGAGATGGACCATTCCCCAGACTGGAGGAGAAGTAGAGACATCTCATGAAATGACTCAAGTGTATGTGGTTATGAAAGAAAAACAAAAACTGTTCATTCAAAATGTCTAAAAATAAGACTGACTTACATCAGGACTAACTTACATATCAACTAATAGGGTGCTTTCTTTGCCTGCATTTAACATCTATGGAATAGCGCAGTTGACTGGACATTTCCCCATGTGTGCAGCATAGGTAGGCCAAAAAGATTTGGATTTCACCAGGTTTGCCTCTGAAACTCAGTTCTCTCACTTACTTGCTGTGCAAGTTACATCTTTCTCTGCTTCAGATTCCTCATCTATTAAACAGGGATCATAATACATAGACTTACAGACCTCCAAGATAAACTGTGTGTGAGGAATTCTGCAAGGCACCCACCACTTGCCAAGCATTATTTCTGGTATTTAACCCAAAAGGAATTTTAGTTTTTTTTACCTCTCACTTGGGTAGCTCAACTGAACTAGTTCTTTTTCTCTGGACAAAATATTCTATTTGTTTATGGGTTCTACATTTTATTAAGCTAAACTGTGGCAACAGACAAAATTTCAGTAGATCAACACAACTGAAATATATTTATTGCTCATTTAATAGTCCTAGGTGGGTGTTGGTAGGCGCATTACCCCATTTTGATTTATTTATTCTGTGGCTTCCAAGGTTGCCCTGGGTATTGACATCTCAGTGGGCTCAGGGAGAGGATGAGCCTGGAGTAGGATTTGCGGAGGGCAGTGGGGCTTGGAGATGAAGCCATTGCTTATGCTCACACTGGCTTGAAGAGAACAAAGTTACATGGTCACCCCTCATGTGACGGAAACTGGGACATCTCACCTAGCTGCATTTTTTTTTTTTGAGTTGGAGTCTCGCTCTGTCACCCAGACTGGAGTGCAGTGGCACACTCCCAGCCACTGCAGCCTCAACCTTCTGGGCTCCGGCAATCCTTCCGCCTCAGCCTTCCGAGTAGCCGGAATTACAGGCATGCGCTACCACGCCTGGCTGATTGGTTTTTGATTTATTATAGAGATGAGGTCTTGCTGCCCAGGCGGGTCTCAAACCCGCAGGCTCAGGCAATCCACTCACCTCAGCCTCCCAAAGGCGCGGGATTACAGGCTGAGCCACCAAGCCCGGCCACCTAGCTGCATTTTTACACACAAAAATAAAAAACTTAGCTTTCTACAAAGAGGCCATGTAAACATCTGGCAAGGAAAAATAGATTTTTGTGAGCAGTTAGAAGTCTTTTTTTTTTTTTTTTTGAGTTGGAGTCTCATTCCATCTCCCAAGCTGGAGTGCAGTGGCACGCTCACAGTCACCTCAGCATCAACCTGCTGGGCTCCAACGATCCTTCTGCCTCAGCCTTCCAAGTAGCTGAAACTACAGGTGCACGCTACCATGCCCAGTTATTTCTTTATTTTTATTGTAGAGACAAGGTCTCGCAAGTTGCCCGGGCTGGTCTTGAACCCACATGCTCAGGCAATCTGCTGGCCTCGTCCTCCCAAAGTGCTGGAATGACAGGCGTGCCACCAAACCTGGCCCCAGTTAGAAGTCTTGATTATTCATCAAGAGCAAACTTGTGCCTCTCTTACAGCTTTTATCACAAACAACAATAACAATAACACAACCTCAAGCACACAGAAAAAGGTAAGAATCTTTGTCTGGAGCAAATCCAGGAATGACTTGGGTAAAGCAAACGAAGATTTGACTGGGCCTTGAATGAAAAGAAATTACTAAACTATGTTTTTATTATTCTTGTAACCAATATTTTCTTAATTTTTATCAGTTATCACATAGTGGGGAAACAAAGATGGAAAGAGACAGGTGATGTGAGCAGGAAGGATCAGAAAACAACCACAGGTTAGTTAAGAGATTGTGATGAAATACAATTATTTATTAAATCATGGTTAGCAACAAATGAAATCAGACTTCTCCAAACATTTTTTGGTAACAAATATTATGCACAAAAGTATTGCATATGTTGTTTTTCATACCTCTTTATTTACTAGAATGGCGGAGCGGACTGCACTGTGCACATAATTTTAAATCTTAGTTGATTTGATTATTACTCCTGAAGAGTACTTCTTAGTGAAAACAATTCTTACAGATTGTTTTTTATCAACTAAAAGCGACATTACTTGAACACATTGTCCTTCACATTCCAAGGTCCTAATTGTTCTGTTTTCTGATTTGTACTTGTGTCTCAAGACCATAACTTTTTGAGGGAAAAAATAAACCTACAGTTAAAAGAATAAAAATAAAAGCTGAGCTTAGCTGAGAGCACAAATAAAGAAAATAACTCTATGAAGTAAGATTATCATCATCCATTTTACAGGTAAAAAATTTAAGGACAAAGATTATAATATAGTAGAATTATACTTAGTGTTAACTAAGCATTTATCAATGTTCTAAGTGATTATCTATCTATCTATCTATCTAATCTGTCCAATCTACCACTTATGTAATCCCTGTAGCAATGAGAGAGGTGCCCATCCAAAGTATGAGGAAACAAAAGCAGATCAAGGTGAGTAACGTGTCCAAAGTCACAGAGCTAATAAGTAATGATGCTGGGATTTGAAGCCACTTTGAGTCAATCCTCCATGCTCTTAAATATCATGTTATCCAGCCTAAAGAGGTTCAAAATATTTAAATTTGTGCCCAAGGTCACACTTCAAGGCAGGAGCAGAAGCAGGATGGAATCCAGGTGTGTCTGTGCAACACCTGCTTTTTCTTCTGCTCCATACTGCCTCTCAGTGGGTCTGAGGGATGGAATGAAGAGGATAGTGGACATGGCAGGTGAGGGTCCCAGCATGAGAAAGCACCCAGGGAAGACAGAAAAAGCCCCCTAAACATACACCCTTGCATTTTCCAGTCTCCAATGTCCAAATGCCAATGGCTAAATTCATAACTCAGCGGAAATTCTTCCTTGGTTACACAGGCCACAGCCCCTGGTCCAAGATACATACATACCGTCAACGTGTTTATTCACATGGAGAGCTAGACTTCCCTCAAGTTGGCGCCTGAGTTGTCCCAGCAACAAGAAAGGACAAAGAAAGCCTTGAGAAGATTCAGAGGCCAAGGAAAGGGTAACTGGCCATAAAATCAAGTGGCCCAGAGCAGTCCTGGCACCACTTGGATCCCAGAACCATCTGAGCTGGAAGGATCCCAGTGGCTCACCTGGAGATGAAGGATCTGAGTTTTAGGACAGTGCCAGGCACCCTCTTGAATGCTTTAATGAGGTTATATCATTAACTTCTAACAAGAGTTCAATAAGAAGTGATCCCTGTTTACAGATGAGGAGACTGAGACTTCAGAGATAGGATGTGAGTTGTCCAGAGTGGAATTAGGATTCAATCCCAGAACTGTCTAATTCCAGGACCTGTGTTTTTAACTGCAAAGCCTTATTTCCTATGGACTGTGACTTACTCACCCACTGCACAGCTATCCAAGTGACAGGGTGACAGAGCCAGACCTGTGCCTCTGCCCTCCAAGGAACTCAGACTTCCATGGCTATCAAGTAGCAAGGCCATCACCCACATAGAAATCAACCATGTATTTCATCAGCAACTCTTAATGTTCTGCCTCTCATTGCCCTGGAATGGGTCTTGTTCAAACTTCCCTTCCACAGCTCAACAAATAACCCAACAAAAATAAAAAGCTAGCTTTCCATGAAAAAGCAGGGTAAACATCTGGCAGGCTTCCTGAGACTTGGCTTCCTCTGGCTAGGTCTAAGTGCACAACTTGAGTGTATTTGGGTTTCAACAGAGGAGGTTTAGCTAGACATTACTCACCCCCCTGAAAAAGCAAACCAGCCCAAAAACTTAGTGATAGAAATACAAGTGCTCTTGTTTGTTGACTAGAAGCTAAACAAATCATTTGAGGTTTGGGGTTCAAAAATCTTTTTAAAATGTAGTTCCCACATATTCAGTTGGGATATGTGTAAGTGTATGTGTAAGTGTGTTTGCTTAAATCTTGTCTGGAATGAGGTGGGGTATAAATATAAATATGTACACATAACTTAAAATAAATAAATTTGAAAAGAAAATTGTCCTTTTTTTCCATTTTATGAATTGAAATGGGCCAAACTGGATCTTGAATACAGACAAGGCTTTGACAAAATCATCCAGTTGGTTGAGTTTTTCCTACTATCTGGGCAACTTTGGGAGTGAGTTAGGTTCTCTGTGTTTTAATTCCTCATCTGTAAGATGGGAATAATATTAGGACAATGTAAAAATTGGCTACAGTGAGGATGGATTCGGAAAATGATGTGAAAGCCTTATAAACTGTAGAGTCCTATACGCAGAGATGTTGTGTTTACTACTATTTTCTCTGGCAGGCACAGATTTTATTGTGGCACTTTTTTCTCCATGATTCACCAGTTTAGCTGGGCTCTTTGGCTACCCAAGGACCCCAGGAAAGCCTCCTATCCATTGGCAGCTTCCTCCATTTTCCCCAAACACAAGAGTTTTGGGAAAATATAGATGTCAAATGGATTTGGTTGTGGATGGAGGAGAAAGCCCAAGTTACATAGCCACTCACAGTACTAAGTAGGTTAATTTCTCCCCTGAAGAGAGACGAGGCAGGTCCTTTCTAAGTAACAGAGCAGAACATTCATTTTTCTGGAGGGGCTGGGTAAAGGCAAATATATACTAGGCAGGTATATAACAGGCAGCACAGGTATCATGAGAAAGAAAGAGGAGTGGTGTGAGAAAAACAGAGAGAGGATAATCCGTGCTGGATTTTCTAAGACTGAACTAAATCCACACTTAGAATATTAACAAAGGAGAAATAGTTAAAAAATAAGTACATTAATGAATTAATTAATAACTTTAAGTGGAATGGTGTAAAAAATTTTCAGCTTTGGTAAACCTATCCAGGTGTTCTAATCAAACAATCCCATTAAAAAATGGGCAAAGGACATGAATAAACACTTCTCCAAAAATGACATACAAGCAGTCAACAGACATATGAAAAACTGCTCAGCCTCACTAATCATCAGAGAACTGCAAATCCAAACTACAATGAGATACCACCTAACTTCAGTAAGGATGACTATCATTAATAAGTCAGAAAACAACAGAGGTTGGTGCGAGAGCAGAGAAAAGGGAGTACTTCTACACTATTGATAGGAGTGCAAGGTAGTTCAACTCCTATGGAAAATAGTGTGGCAATTCCTAAAAGAACTAAAAATTGACCTTCCCTATGATCGAGTAAGCCCTCTCCTAGGAATATACCTGGAAGAACATAAATCACTCTACCAGCTGGGTCTGGTGGCTCATGCCTATAGTCCTTTAGGAGGCCAAGGTGAGAGGATTGCCTGAGCCCACAAATTCAAGGCCAGTCCGGGCAACTTGATGAGACCTCATCTCTACAATAAATAAAAAAATTAGCCGGGTATGTAGTTCTGGCTACTTGGAAGGCTGAGGCGGAAGGATCACCTGAGCCCAACAGGTTGAGGCTGTGGTAGCCGTGATCGTGCCACTGCACTTCAACCTGGGCACAGAGTAAGGTTTCAACTCAAAAAATAAAAAAATCACTCTACCAAAAAGACACCTTCACATGCAAGTTTACTGCAGCAGTATTCACAATAGCAAAAACAGAACCCACCCTGCTGCCCATCGAAAGTGGACTGGATAAAAGAAAATGTGGTACATATACATGATAGAGTATTATGCAGCCATAAAGAACAAAACCATGGACTTTGTGGCAACTTGGAGGGAGATGGAGACCATCATAGAATTATCACAGAAAACAAAGAGCTGAATACCACGTTTTCACTCATAAATAGGCCCTGAACACTAGTTACCTTAGGATAAGGGTGAGATTGGCAGTCGCAGGGTACTGCTAGGGGAGGGAGGGAAGAAGGAGGGTATGGAGCACGTGTCAACACAAAGGGTACCTGGTCCACTACTAGAGGGAGTGAGGGACAGTAGAAGCCCAAACTTCACCTGCATGCAGCCTGCTTATGTAGTTAATCCTTACTTGTTCCTCCACAACTCTATAATAAAAGAAAGAAAGAAAGAAAAATGCAGGAGGAATTAGTTGTCATTTCAGCTTCCTAGCAGTTTTGTGTTTTGTACCTTAATTTGATTTTATTTTTAATTATACATATGGGAGGACACCAGAACCCTTTCAGTACTGTGGATATATAAAGACCCTGATCCTAATCGATGAGGCACCTGGGTACTGAATGTCAACAAGGACCTCTGAGAAAAGAGAAGGTCATACCCCCACAGCCCTGCCACCTGTTGCGCCCACAGCAGAGAAGCACCGAGTATGGGAAATGTCATGTTCCAGCAGGAACATGGGCCAAACAACAGTGGAGGGGCAACTCTGTAGAGTGCACCCATATCCAAGGCCAGGCAGGGCTCACAGGTGTGGCACTGCTCTGGAGACACTGAGAATCTAGAGAAGAAAGGAGGTGGATCACAGGAACCCAGGACCAAGAGGGTGGAAGCTCCAGATAAAAACAGAATCAGTCAGAAAATTTGACCCAAAACATGGAAGGGATGATAGAGGAAATATTCTGGACTGAGTACTGGCAAGAAACAAGAACCACAGTGTCAAGCTTGACTGGGATTGAGGGTGGTATTTGCCTTCCCTCCATGAGGCCCTGAGTGGGTAGACAAACCCTTGTTATGCATGTCTCATAGCTCTCTAATCAGGGAAATTTGGGCAGTGATCTGGTGTATGGAGGCCCTTTGAAATTAAACTTGAAGGGAAGAGGGAGTGGCAGTTCCATGGAAGAGACCTGAAATGGGAAGGGTCAGAAGGGGAACACAGGCCAGGTTCAAAACCAGTGACAGAGAATGTACGAGCAGAAGACAAAGACAAAAAATCTAGAGCCATGTCTATGCTGGGACAGCTAGGGAAATAAAATCAAAAGTAAGGGCAACGTAAGGGATTTTTAAATGCTTTTTAACAGCACAGCTAGCAGACTAGTTAAAAAACCCAGATCAGTATGAATACCAAGCAAAAATGTAGCCTAAGCAAGGGCAGACCACCCAGACTTGGCCTACTACCTGACAAAATTGCTGGAATTCTCCAAGGAGCAGCCAAGGCAGATCTGAGATGAGGGGCGGAGGTGGGAGCAGATGATAGATGAGAAAAGAAAAAGGTATTGTTTAAACAGGAGTACAGGAACGTCTCCTAGGGAGAACTTCTTTTTTGTTTATTAAAATTCTTCAACACAGCTTGAAATGAAAGTACCTCTCTGAGGTCTACGTAGGCAGGAGCTAAGGTATAAAAAAGAGAAATAATATACACCAAATCCAAAATTAATAGGAGTTTGAGAGTACTGGAAAGATAGGAGTTTGAGGAGAAGGAGGAGGCATGGAGAACAGTTAGTGCAATGGCCTAACAGTAGGCCACTGCACACAATAGAATGTTAAAACTCCCCAGTGCCAAGATTGTCAAAAGACATTTAAGAACAATGAGGTCTTGTATCAGTCAGATATTGCTGCATAACTAATGACCCCAAAACTCGGAACAACAATAAGTGATTATTTTTTGTTTATGCATCTGTGGGTCAGCTGAAGGTTGGCTGGGCTGGCTGGGTATGGCTCCAGGCCATGTGTTTGTTCCAGGGG
Organism: Carlito syrichta; assembly: GCF_000164805.1. Classification (NCBI taxonomy): domain Eukaryota; kingdom Metazoa; phylum Chordata; class Mammalia; order Primates; family Tarsiidae; genus Carlito; species Carlito syrichta. The sequence goes on from NW_007253310.1 coordinate 264,019, forward strand.
TATGACACAAAACTCTCATTCCTCTGGGACAAATGGTCTACATGGTGCACTTTTTTTTCTCTTGCAAATAGAATAACAAGAGCTGGAGCTCTCCTCGAAAGCACATTTCAAGACTCTGAATGTGTTCCCTATGATAACATTTCATTGGCTAAAGCAACTCACATAACCAAGCCCACAGTCAATGGTATGGGAGAGTAAACTGCTTGATGGAAACGAGCTGGTGGCAGCGAATGGATATTTGTTAAACAATGATTTAATCTACCAAAGCCTCATGCTAAATTTGAAATTGCTGCGTTGCTACCATATACGTTTCTTCTCAGACCCCTCTCTCAATCTTCAGTAAATACACCACAAATATGAATTGTTTGAGTTGCTTTTGTATAGAAACCCAGGCAGAGGATTGATATGATGCAGAACAGAGACAGCAGATAAAAATAGGTGCTCCATAAGAGAGAAGGTAGAATTGGAAGTGGTCCCAAGTGCCTAACCCTCCCAAAAATCACAGGCAAGTTGGGAAAAGCAGAGCAGTAAAGGACAAAGCCAATCTTCCTTAGACCTCAAGGACGGCTCAACTGCAAACTATGTTATCTAAGACTAATACTAATGGCCATTGATGAGTGAGAAGAGACTATTATTCCATTGCCTGCCAGGAAGCTATGTAGGAAAGACATCATCAAATAGTTCTAGGCAGGAAAAGGAGAGAGACCCTAAGGCTCTCGTTTGAGTACTAGGTAAGGATCTTTTTTTGAAGAATAAGGTGGAATAAAAAAGGATCAATTATCTAAGAATGGGAATTATTAGGTAGGCCAACTTGAATCTTAGACACATATACACTTAACTAGGGCACTTCAAATTACTACTGAAGTATAAAGTATTGAGTGTTGAACTTCAGAATAAGGGAGACAGAGAAAGCAAAAAGTATCATGTTGAAAACTTGCTCAGGAAGTACATCCGCTAGTGTTTGATTTAGTCCTCACCAGACCGCTTCTCCTCAAAGGTTAAATTATTATTCCCATTTTATGGACAAGGAAATAGAATCAGAGTAGCTGGCCTTCTTTTTCCAATGTAAAGAGCAAGGCTAAAATAAGGAGATAGTGAAACTGTACCATCCTAAGAAGAGAGACATAGTGGCAAAGGAGTTAGCAGGTTGCTGCATACAACCTGCATGCAACCCTGGTTGGAAATATTTATGAGGATTCTCGTCATGCTTGTAGAACTTAAAAGGACGGGAAAACCCTATATGAACATTCATGGCTGTGAGCCACGTGATGTTCTATGATCTCAAAGACTTTGCAATTGCAGAGCAGATAGTCTAATTCTCTTGGTTTGAATGAAGAAAACGTATCTGAATTTATACATTAATCTCACCTTCCACCTATTTTTACTTCCCTACTCTACTTCCACAGCCAGAAGAAACATTTAATAAATGCTTTTATGTGCCACCTATGAATAAGACCAGACATTAAAAAACACCTAATGATAAAGATTTTATCAGTACCTCTATAGCATAACACTACTACAGGCCAGTAGATTTAGAAAGATAGTTAAAGTTATAAGAAAATGACATACATTTAAAGTTTTCCTCCCTTGAACAAATACTTGGACCACTCATAAATCTTAACTCTCTCAGTGGATAAACACCGTGTCCCCTTACAAATGCAAGCTTTATGTCCCCTTTACAGAGCCTTCTTGAAGTTTGCCAACTTAGGAATATAAGACTTTCCTCCTTCTCCTCTAATAAATATGAATTTTACCTCTTCCTATATTCCATTAGGCTTCTTCTCTCAGATGTAGCAGAACCAGTAGATCTTAGGTTGTACTTCTATATAACTGAAAGCCTGTGATTTGAGATGCTAAGGTGAGAGTGGTTGGGCTATGGACTAGTGAATAGTCGCCTCCTACTCCTCCCTGTAATGTAGTTTTTAAAATGACAAAGCCTTGTTCAACTGTGAGGGCTATATCCAAATTTCTACTACCATGGCACTCTAACGGGTGGAAAGTAGACACCTACCCTGCATGCATTCATTATTGTTCTGACAAACCTAATACCAAATCACCAAATGAGATAAAATACGTGAAGGCAAAAACACATGGGAGAATCTCAGCAAAACTGTGTTTGACTCACCCCCAAATCACCTTCACAGCAGACCATAATATAAGAAGTTTGATTTGTTTGTCTGTTTGTGTTTTTGTTTTCCTATCAAGACATCTGAAAGATTGATCAAGTTTTCCTAGGAAGGGCTATTTTTTCAGAATCTGGATTCCATAGTGCCCTCAAGCGTCCTTTGCTTTACCTCTCAATTCATTTTTAAAAGGAAACACTCCTGCAACTCCACAGGGCTTCAACACTTTGCAATGGATTTGAGAGTGGAGGAGCGCACAGGCCAAGACCCTGTTTTCAAAGCAGAATGGAGGATGGTGATGGGATTGGGTAATGGAAGCTATTTATTTACCACCAGCTGCCTCCAGCTGTGACACCCTGCAAGGTTATGGAATAAAGCACAGTAAATAAACACCCCGAGGAGACATGCTGAAGCACAGTACACATGGAAATCCATCTCCTCACAAATCCTAGAAAAATATGTACTCAATGCTGAGCACGTCCAAAATAAACCATCCCAAGCCAATAATTTGGAATGATTTCCATGTTTCTGTCCTGGGAGCAATTCGGAGGAAGACACCAGGATGCCTAGGGTCATTGACCTGAGCAGGTACACATCCTTCATCTCTCCTTGCAGCACTAACTCTTCTTCTTCATCCTTCAGGTCTTAGCATAGGCATCACCTCCATGGGGACATCTTTTCTGACACCTACCACTAAGTTGCTTCCTCCGAGCCTCCATAGCCACTGGACTTCCCCTGTCACAGAACTCATCATATTATCAAGTTACCATATATAGTATCTGTCTCTCCCACTAGACTAGAAGGCAATGGTTTCATGGAGCATGTTCTACTCATCTTTATCACTCAGCACTTAGTACAAGAACCGCTCATAGCGATTCCATTAATATTTGTTGAGCCAAGTCCATTATCCTTGGAAACACCTTAATTTATACATCCTTAAATTTCAAAGAAAGAAGAAAAAGGAGGAGGGGAGAAGAAGAAGATGGAGGAGAAGGTGGAGGAGGAGAATAAGAATGGAAGGAGGAGAAAGCAGAAGAGGAGGATGGAGAAGGAGGAGAAAGGAGGAGAGGAAAAGGAGGAAGAAGAAGGGGAGCAAGGGGAGGAAGGAGAGGAGGAAGAGGAGGAGGAGAAAGAAGAGGAAGAGGAGAAGGAAAGAAGGAAAAGTGCCGGAAGAGACCTTAGGTTTTAGCATGAGCCTATGGCCAAAAACATACAAAATATTAGTCCCTTTACCTTGCCGCTTCCTGTTCCTTAGCAAAAGTGATAGCATTCAGTTTCTCCCTTCTCTATTTTTCCTTTTACCTCCCCTCTCCCTGGGTTCCATGAAGAAAACATAAACAATTTGGCAGTCCACAATTAAGAAACACTAATCTCTTTGCTTTATAAATAAGGAAACAGTCTCAGGACATCATCATGACCCCCGTTTCCACCTCTGCTTCTCGTTCTATTTGCCCATTTAATTCTTATTTCTATGAAAGCTCACTCTTCCCCTCACTACATAGAGAGCTCATACCCATCCTGCCTCTCACCCTCACTCTTAACTCTATTCTATTCCGTGAGGAATGTCCACCTAGATCTTGACATTTTAAGTCTTTGTGTTGGACACACTCATAAAGCTCTCAGAAAGGTTAGAATGTCAAGTGTGTATGATTCTAATACTTTGATACTTTTTAGACTCTTTTGTAAGTCAAATATAGAGAACTGATTCTTCCACTCTACTCTGAGGTGACTGAAGTCAGTTTATAGGAAATACATATTTTCTAATGAAAGATGAGCAATAGAATCACTTTTGTTGAACACCTACTAAGCACTCTACATTCTGCTAAATGTTTTGTGTCTAGGATCTCATTTCCTTTCCAACCACAAAAACTCTGCAAGATGGATATTATCTCCATTTTATAGCTGAGAAAGCTGAGGTTTAAAATCCTATATTTACTAGGTGAATGAGCTAAGGTTCAACACAGATCTCTGGTTCCAAAGCTTACATTTTCCTTACTACTCACCAGTGAAGACATTTAATTGAAAAATCAAAAACTTGCTTGGAGGCAGCATCTAATTTCTGCATTCCTTTTTGAAATCTATCTCCTTCTCCTCCTCTATCCCTCCAAGATGTTTTTAGAAGAAACTGGTTGCTCTTCAGGGTGGTAAGGTGCCCCAAACCACAGGAAACATGGAGCAGAAGTCAGGCATCAGAAATCAGGAACTTGGTCAAGGAACAGAACACAAAAGTGTGGAAAAGAGCTGCAAGAACTGTCAGTCCAGGTCATTCTGTAAATTTAGAGTATGGTCCTCTCCAGTTGGAAAATTTTTTATAGGCTTCCACCTAACCCTTCAGCTCTTGCCCGCAGCATCTTTAAGTCACCACTAAACACCTGCCATAGTGCTCTCATCAGGCCTTGAAGGATTGCCCTGTGGGCTCCACAATTGTTATTGAAGCTGTGAGAATTCAGTTACTTCCTGGAAATTGCAGCTTCAGCCATAATGAAGGAATCATTTTAGCCAAACCAAATAAATTCCCAAGCAGTACTCCCACTAAGCCAAAACTCTCCAGGCTTTAAAGGAGAGAAGAGTCCCAACGAGGCCACTGTATTATTTCTTGGACACTTTCAAGTCCACATTTATGCTCAAGTTTTATTCTTTGATTTTACTTCTTCAAAGCAATAAATTGGTGGCTTTAAATTGGTGGTTGTCTGAGACCAGAAAGTAGAGTACAACGATGATCCAGCAAGGAGGATTATCCCAACAACTTGGCACAAGGAGTATTGTACCAGGTGACTTTTCGTTCATTCCCTCATTTATCCTCACAGTACCCCTGTTGAGCACAATTTTGCTTCCAAATTTTAGTGAGAGTTTAAGTATGTGGCCCAGTGTCACGTAATTTAAAAGATTCTGGGCAGAATTCAATTTTTATTCATTTCACTAATTCACAGCATCTTTCCAACCTAAAGAAGCAGAACTATACAACAGTGGTGAGTTTCAGGATGTAGCAAGATGCCCATTGTGATCATTGAAACACGAAACAACCAGATGTATGATCCATTGCACATTAAATAAGAAATTTTGGATTAGTAAGGGGGAAGTTTCTGGTCGGGAAATCAGGGCCAGATTGTTGAACCATACTAAGGCACTTGGGCACCAGGCAGTGGGGAATATTTGAATAGCTTTAAGTGATTAATTCGTCTTTCTTTCAACAAATATTTTATGTAATACCAACTATGTGTGAAGCCCTGGGGACAAAACTGTAAACAGAACACGTGTTTCCTGCCCTCATTGGATCCACAGTCCATTAGAGATGACCAGTCATTTCCATACAGTGTGGCAAATGCTCTAATAGGGCATGAATGGGGCACTGGAGGAATATTAGGAGGACTAATGAAGGGTTGGTCTTTAGGCTTCCCAAGAGAAGTGATGCCTAAGCCAAGACTTGACAGAGGGTGAGTGTGGGGAAGGAGGTAGTGAAAGAGATTGTTATAGGCAGTGGAGAGAGCAGGAGCAAGGCCAGAGGTGAGAGAAAGCATGGCTCAGCAGAATAAGAAAGGTTAGAGAGGGGCTGATGGGCGTGGCTAGAGATGGGGCAGAAGGATTGCGGGCCAGATCAGGAAGCCAGAGAATGTTATCAGAAGGCTTTGTTTTAGAAAATCACAGGGTGTGGTGGCAGTTGAACACAAAAAGCCATCAACAAAAATTTAAGACTCTCCGTCTTTGAAAATATCATGAGGATGTGGTTCAGCAAACTGATAGACCCTCAGGAAGTAAATTTTGTCACTGCTCCCATCAGTTAGGAGGCTTTCAGCTGCAAGCAATAGAAACTCAAACTGGCTTAAATAGTAAGAAAATGAAACAGTTACATAAGAAAAAACCCAGGCACAGAGAAGGCATAGCACAACCCGGGGCTCAAATGTATGGTCAAGGACTTTGTTTTTTTCTTTCTCCCCATTCAACCATTCAAAACATTGGCTTCATCCTCAACTTGGTCCCCTTGAGATTTTACATGTATATCAGTAGCAGTTGGGGCTAGATGATTCTGTGTTGTCATAGATCAGGAAAGAGAAGGAAAAGTCTTTCCTCGAGCACGCAAGATAAGTCTTTTCCTTTGTCTGATTATACTCACAGGTCACTCCTGGATTATTGGTCATGGGGGAAATGCCATTTGTTTATTGGCTTAGATTAATTGAGATCTGTCTTTGGAACTGGGGATAACATCAGCTTTTCCTGTATCTCATGGTTGTGGAGGATATGAATCCTTGAAGAAACTCATGGTTGTGTTAGAAAGGAAGATGATGGGCTGGTGTGGTGGCTCAAGCCTGTAATCCCAGCACTTTGGGAGGCTGAGGAGAGAGGATTGCCTGAGCCACAACTTCAAGATCCGCTCGGGCAATATGGTGAGACCTCATCTCTACAATTAAAAAAAAAAAAAAAATTAGCCGGGCGTGGTGCCATGCACCTGTAGTTCCAGCTTCTTGGAAGGTTGAGGCGGAAGAATCGCTGGAGTCCAGCAGGTTGACGCTGGGGTGGCCACGAGTATGCCACTGCACTCCAGCCTGGGTGATGGAATGAGACTCCAACTCAAAAAAAAAAAGAAAAGAAAAGAAAAGAAGGAAGATGATGAATGCAGAGTCTACTATTCCCCACCATTACAAATTGGGCACCTTTGCTTTTGAATGAGTAACCACAACTTTGAAACCTTATGTTCTCTGCTGCCTAAGGACAGATGAGCCACAGGTTAATCCTGTACCTATTAACCACTCAACAACAACAACAACAACAAAATGCTAACTCTTAAGCCCTAACCCAATAAGTTCAATTATAAAAAAAATTGTGCGCCTAAACAACCCATATTTTGGAACTAAACAATCCTGGATAAAATAGAAGTTTATTAAACTTGTCTTCATAGTCACATAATTTTTTTAAAAAGACACCATCTAGGCCAAGACCTTTTTCTTTTTTCCTTCAAAGAATAATGTTGAGGATCAATTTCTCCAGCTTAACATCACCAGCTTTGGCTGCAGCTCATATTTAGAATATAAATGATGTCATCTGGTTGGCCTTTTCCCATCACAAACAGTAAATCTCCAAATCTGGAGAGATCTTTTATTTGGTTACACATATTGTACAGCATCAAGGGGTTAGAACACATGTGCTGGAGATTATTAAAATCATCTGGAGGAGAATGGCTTATTATTGGAAAGCCCAGAACTTACGACCCTTTCATGCCTGGTGTCTCCATCAAGTCATTTGCTCTTGCATTTTCAAAGCAATAATTGTAGTCCGTTGGCCCATGATCCTCTTCAGATGATGGTTTTTCTGGTCTACCATGTACCATGCCTCTTTTTCAGAAAAGGGTATCTTTAGCAGAGTATAGAGAAAGGGGAAGAGGATTAGGAGTCAGAAAGCCAGTTTCAGCTTAGCATCATGCCAAATATATTCCTTTGGGTGAGACATTTAAACCTTACTAGCTTCATTTTCTCAGCTGTAAAATGGAAATGATAATAACAAGCCTCATAGGATTGAGATAAATTGTTAGAGTTCATTGAATATGTGCTTATCACTTTATAATTTACTGAAATCGTCCAATTACATTAGCGTTAGCTGACTTTGCAAAAGGATACTCAATAGACAGTTGTTGAATGGCATGTAAACAGATGGTAATATAGTGTGATGGATTCTGAGTTATGATGGATTCTGAGTCACATCTCTGAACTTAGTTTTCTTCATTTATAATGCATACAATTTTGTCTTTTTTTTAAAATGGTTGTTGTGAGGCATAAACAAAATAACACGTTTGAAGCATTAATGTCTGGTATGTTGGTGCTCTTGAGAAATAGAGATTTCTTTTTCTACAATCACATCCTCTTTCAGAGCTTCATTTTTCTCATCTCATAGAATTGGTAATAATGCTAACCTTCTATCTATTGAAGGAGACAGCTGTGGAGCAAAGAGAAGAACAACAATCTAGGCTTTGGTCTTAGCTTTCCATCTCCCCCGTTGTGTAAACTTTGGTGATTTGGGCAGGGGTCTCTGTTCACCCATTTGAAAATAATGGGTGATATAGATCTGAAGTGCTCAAATTTTTTAAACTTATCAATCAAACAAAGAGAAAAAAAAAAAAACAAACAGAAACAAGAAGCCTAACCCAATGTGTTCAATTTTTTTTTTTGATAAATGGATATTTTTAAAACAGTAACTGCCATTATCATTACAATCATTTCAAATAAAAGGACAAAAGACATCAAAAAATAAGAAAAGCAAAACTTCAGAATATAAGGTACCTCTTTATACATTAACTTTATGAAAAAATGCTAAATTTTTATTTTATGAAAAAATTTGTTTTTCATTTTCATTTTTATTTATTATTTTATGGAAAAATTGCCTCATTGCCTTATTTTTTTCCCTCTAATTTTCACAGATTTGTTGAAAATGTGTTGTGGACTAACATGAATTTTTAAGAGTTGTGTTTGGGAACCACTGGGATACGTAAACTGGAAGCTTCTTCTAGCACTAATGTTCTGTGACTCTATCATGATTCCAACATGGTGAGAAGCTGGGATGTTTGCACCACAATCTGTTTAGTAAAATTAGTAAAACAGTGAGCCAATAAAGAGAAGAAATCAATCCAATAACTCATTTGGCTGAATGGAATGACTCTGGGTCTAAGCAGGGATTTTAATTTAGCCACAAAAGCCTGTTGTTGTTTTTTTTTAATCGATATTGTGGGGTACAGTCAAGGGTTAGGTATACAAATATACTTCATTCAGGAACCCTTGTTGAAAAGAGGTGTCTCCCCATCCCCAGACAGATATTTACTACCGTTAATCCCATCTCCCTTCCCCTCCACCACCATAGTGTCCCACCAGTGTCAGTCATTTTCTTATAGTATTACGTTGAATGTTCAAGGTCCACTGTATGAGTGAGAGCATGTGATATTCAGATCTTTGTTTCTGTGAGAGATCACTCAGTATTATAGACTCTAGATCCATCCAGGTTCCTGCGAAATTCATGATTTTGTTCTTTTTTATGGCTGCGTAGTATTCCATCAAGTACATGTACCACATTTTTAAAATTCAGTCCTCTTTTGATGGACAGCATGGTTGCTTCCAGGTTTTTGCTATTGTGAATAATACTGCGATAAACATACATGTGCAGGTATCTTTTTTATAGAGTGATTTGAGTTCTTCAGGGTATATTCCCAGTAGGGGGATTGTGGGGTCATATGGGAGGTCAATATTTAGAACTTTTAGGAATCGCCATACTGTTTTCCACAGAAGTTGTACTAGTTTGCACTCCCACCAACAGTGTAGAAGTGTTCCCTTTTCGCCACACCCTCTCCAGTAACTATTATTTTTTGAGTTATTGATAATTGCCATTCTGACTGGAGTTAGGTGGTATCTCAGTGTGGTTTTGATTTGCATCTCCCTGATGATTAGTGAGGTTGAACATTTTTTCATGTGTCTGTTGGCTGCTTGGATGTCTTCCTTTGAGAAGTGTCTGTTCATATCTTTTGCCCATTTTATAATGGGGTTGTTTGTTTTTTTTCTTTTCAGCACATTTGAATTCCTTGTAGATCCAAGATGTTAGGCTTTTGTCAGACCTGGAGTTGGCAAATACATTTTCCCAGTCTGTAGGCTGTTTCCCTGCCCTCTTGATGGTTTCTTTGGCTTTGCAGAAGCTTGTCAGTTTAATGAGGTCCCACTTGTCTATCTTATCTCTTATGGCCTGTGGGTTTTGGGTTTTGTTCAGGAATTGGATGCCAGTTCCAATTTCCATGAGGGTATATCCTTCCTTTTCTAAGGTTCTTATGGTTTGAGGTTTTACATTTAGGTCTCTGATCCATTTGGAGTTAACCTTTGTGCATGGGGATAGATAGGGGTCCTGTTTCAATCTTCTGCATGTGGTCAGCCAGTTTTCCCAGCACCATTTACTGAATAGGTTCTCCTCTCCCCAGTAGTAGGTGGTGGAGGCTTTGTCAAAGATGAGTTGGTTGAGAAATTGAGGTTTTGCTTCTGGAATCTCAATTCTATTCCATTGATCTACATGCCTATTCCTGTGCCAATATCAAGCTGTTTTGATGATTGTAGCTTTATAGTAAAGTTTGAAGTCTGGTAATGTGATATCACCTGCTTTGTTTTTTTTGCTGAGGATTGTTCTGGCTATTCTTGGTCATTTGTGTTTCCATATGAATTCCTGTGTTGTTTTTTCTAGGTCTGAGAAGAATGTTGCTGGTAATTTGATGGGTATTGCATCAAATCTGTAGCTTGCCTTAAGTAAGATGGACATCTTCACAATGTTGATTCTTCCAATCCATGAGCATGGGATATTTTTCCACTTGTTTGTGTCATCTTTGATTTCTTTGAGCAGAGTTTTGTAGTTTTCATTGTAAAGGTCTTTCACATTTCTGGTTGGGAAGATACCAAGGTATTTCATTTTTTTGTGTGTGGCTATTGTGAATGGAATTGTGCTTTTTATTTGGGTTTCTGTTTGTTTATTATTGGTGTAAGGAAATGCGATTGTCTTTTGCACATTTATTTTATATCCTGAGACTTTGCCAAAGTCCTTTATCAGTGTAAGGAGGTTTTTGACAGATTCTCTTGGTTTTTTTAAGGCACACGATCATGTCATCTGCAAAGAGAGATAGCTTGACTTCCTCTTTTCCTATTTGAATACCCCTGCTTGCCTTCTCTTCTCTGATTGCTCTAGCCAAAACTTCCAAAACTATATTGAACAGGAGGGGTGAGAGTGGGCATCCTTGTCTTGTTCCAGTTTTCAGGAGAAATGGTTCCAGCTTTTGTCCATTTAGGAGTATGCTGGCTGTGGGTTTCTCGTAGATGGCTTTTACTGTTTTGTCCCCATATGCCTAGCTGTTTGAGGGTTTTTATCAAGAAGGGATGTTGCATTTTATCAAAACTTTTTCTGCATCTAATGATATAATCATGTGGTTTTTGTTTTGACATCTGTTGACGTATTTAATTACATTTATGGTTTTACGAATGTTGAACCAGGCTTGCATCCCAGGGATGAAGCCTACTTGGTCATGATGGATGATTTTTGAGATGTGTTGATGAATCCGGTTTGCTAGGATCTTGTTGAGAATTTTAGCATCTATGTTCATCAAAGATATTGGCCTGTAGTTCGCTTTCTTTGTTGGGTCTTTACCTGGCTTGCATATCAATGTGATATTGGCTTTGTAAAATGATTTGGGGAGAGTTCCATCTTTCTCAATCGCCTGGAATACCTTCAGTAGGATTGGTATCAGCTCCTCCTTAAATGTCTTGTAGAATTCTGCTGGGAAGTCATCTGGTCCAGGGCTTTTTTTGGTAGGTAGTTTTCTTATTACGTAGTCAATTTCCTTGATTGTTATTGTTCTATTTAGGGTCTCAATTTCTTCTTGTTTCAACCTAGGCTGGTTGTGTGATGACAGAAAGTCCTCCATTTCCCTAAGGTTTTCTAGTTTGTTTCCATACAAGTGTACATAGTAGTCTCTGAAGATCTTTTGTATTTCTTCAGGATTAAATGTGACTTCATCTTTTGTGTTTCTGATTGTGTTTATTTGGGCTTTTTCTCTCTTTTTCTCGGTCAGTCTATCTAGGGGATCATTGATCTTGTTTATCCTTTCGAAGAACCAGTTTTTTGTTTCATTGATTTTTTGTATTATCTTTTTGTCTTCTATGTGCTGGATTTGGGCTTTTATTTTGGTGATCTGGATTCTTCTGCTGAAATTAGGGTTTTTGTGGTCTTGCTTTTCCAGCTTTTTTAGGTGGCTTCTTAGGCTGTTAATTTGTGATCCTTCCATTTTCTTCATGTGTGTTTGTAGGGATATAAATTCCCCTCTTACTACAGCTTTCATGGTGTCCCAGAGTTTTGGTAAGATGTTTCTTCATTTTCATTTGTTTCCAGGTATCTTTTAATCTCTGTTTTGATTTCATCATTAACCCAGGAGTTGTTTAGCATCATGCTGTTTAGTGTACATGTCTTTGTGGGTTTTGGGGGGAACTTGTTGGTGTTGATGATTATTTTTATTCCACTGTGGTCTGAAAAGGTGCATGGTAAAATTTCAGTTTTTAAATTTGCTTATGCTTGATTTATGGCCAAGTATGTGGCCAATTTTAGAGTTCATTCTATGAGGTGATGAGTAGAATTTGTATTCTGTGGTCTTTGGAGGGAGGGTTCTGTAGGTATCAATTAAGTCCATTTGATCAAGAGTCACATTGAGGTATCAGATCTCATTGCTGATTTTTTTTCCTGATGATCTGTCTAGGGTTGTGAGTGGGGTATTAAAGTCTCCAGCTATGATGGTATTGGAGTCAACATCTTTTTTTAGTTTACCTAGGAGCTGCTTTATGGAAGTTGGTGCTCCTATGTTGGGTGCATATATGTTTAGGATGGATATTTCTTGTTGATGGGTTGAATCTTTTATCATTATGTAGTGGCCTTCTCTATCTTTATAAATTTTTGATAGCTTAAAGGATATTTTGTCTGAGATTAAGATCGCGACTCCTCCTTTCTTTTGTGTTCCATTCGCCTGAAAATTTGTTTCCCATCCTCTTACTTTGTGTCTGTGAGTGTCCTTTCTGGTGAGGTGAATCTCTTGAAGGCAATAGATTGCTGCCTGGTGATATTTTATACATTTTGCTATTCTATGTCTTTTCAGTGGTGCATTTAGTCTGTTCACAATCAAACTAATTATTGAAATGTGAGAATTGATCCCTATCATAATGTTCTTACAGAGTTGTTGTTCTTCCTGTTTGTGTGTTGTCTTTCTTTTGGTTTTAGAGTTGGATCATGTGTGTTTTTAATCTTTTGCCTGTACTCTTGTGAAGAACATTGTTGTTCTTTCTTCCTTTTCTTCTGTGTTCAATACTTTCTTAAGTGTTACTTGTAGAGGTGGTCTTGTGGCAGTGTAGGTTCTTAGGGATTGGATATCTGGGAAAGATTTCAATTCTCCCTCACTGATGAAGTTCATGCTTGGCTGGGTAGGTTATTCTGGTTGAAATTGCTTATCTTTTAGAACTTTGAAGATAGGGCGCCAAGCTCTCCAAGCCTGGAGGGTTTCTGTAGATAAATCTGCTGCTATTCTAATTGGTCTTCCCTGGTACATAGTCTGACCTTTTTCTCTTGCGGCCTTTAGGATTTTTTCTTTTATACCTACTTCGTTTAGGCAAATTATTATATGTCTGGGAGTTGGTCTTCTCATTTGTTGTCTTGCAGGGGTTCTCTGAATCTCTTGTGTTTGAATTTTTTCATCCTTGATAAGATGAGGGAAGTTTCCTTGAATGATTTCATGAAATGTTTGTTCCAGTGTGGCCTCTGTTTCTCTCTCTGCCTCAGGAAGGTCAATTACTCTTAGGTTCAGTCTCTTGAAGTGATCATTCATCTCTTGAAGGCTTTGTTCTGTCTTTTTGAGCTTCTTTTCTATGCTTTTGACAGTTTGGTTTAGTTCTGTGTTTTGGTCTTCAAGCTCTGAGATTCTTTCTTCTGCTTGGCTAATTCTGCTTTCCATGCTTATTAGTTTGTTATTTATTTCCATCACAGTATTCTTTACTGCTGTTATTTCTGACATCAGCTCCTTCCTATTTTCCTCTTTTCTCTCCTCAATTTTTTAAATTCTCTCTATTAATGTCTTGATGTCTGTGTTTGTTGCATGTGACCAGTCATTCTGGGGGCTCTTCATTGTTTGTGTTCTGGAATCTGATTTCTCATTGTCTGATCTCCCAGAGGTCTTTGTGAGACCTATATTCTTCTTTTGGCTTTTCTTCATTTGTGCAGTTTTTTCCCCCTCCCTACTTTTTCCTTCCCTCCACATCACCATCTTCTTTAATTCTGTTATTCAGGGGTAGAGGGATTGCTTTTACTTCTGTTTGTTCAATCTCCTATTTATGTATGTCCTCTTACTTTGTTCAATTCTGGAGTTGCACTGTAGGTTGAGGGTGGTCCTTTCTGCAGTTTTGAGATTTACTTAAGGGGGGAGCTGTGATTCAAAATCTATCTGCAGGTCCTGGTATTTGCCAAGAGGTGT
>NW_007253310.1:278431-295555 GCF_000164805.1 Carlito syrichta
AGATATAGTTTACAGAGAGGAGAAAAGAGAAGAAAAGGAAGAGGAAAAGAAAAAAAAGGAACAAAACAGTAGGAATAGAATTAAATCATTAGACTAACAGAACCAATTGAGCATACTCTGAGACTTTTTGTTTAAGCCCAATGTCCTTTCAGCTCTGATTTCTAGCTTTCTTTTCAAGCTGGTAACTTAGTTCGCAGTTAGGGTCAGTTGCCCCGGCCTGCTGTGAAGAACAGTTCAGATCACCCTCCGTTCACCACTCAAATCTGGCCTGTGTCTGTTTTTCAAGCTTGTTTCTCCCGTTTTGGTGTTGTTACCTTGAATCGCCAGCAGGTGGTGCTATCTCAGCTGCTCGCCCCAGAGGGGGTGGAGCCGGGCAGAGGTCAGAGATGGGAGCCTGCCTCAGGGCACGTGGGAGGAGCCCACGGCCGGCAGGACGTCAAAGTGGCAGCAGAGGTGGCAGCGATCCCAGCAGATCTTACCTGCAGGGGCTTCAAGGACTGAAGTCATGCATGGATTGCTTCAGGCACGGGTGGTGCAATGCACTATGGCTGCCACAGAGGCCATGGCACCAGCGGCTGCTGTGTCTGTGGCTGCAGTGGCTGTCCAGACCTCTGTGATGCCCCAGCAGTGATGACAGCTGAGCTCCATGTAAAGAGCAGGCTGCCAACGTTGGGGTCCACAGCCCCCAGGGAGAGAGCCAGAGACCCTCTGTATTTTCCTTTGCAGTGAGTTTCATAGACCAGGTTGCCCTGTTGCCGTCTTGCTGGAAGTCTCCCAAAACAGCCTGTTACATGTGGATTGACACCTACTCATTGTCCCACAGGTCCTTAAGACACTTTCTTGCCCCTAAACATTAATCCTTCTGACTCAGGTTTTGTTTTCCACCAACTGTAAATCGATGATCACACTTGCATCTATTTACATCAGAATGCAAAAGATATAAGTGGGCCAAATATATCCAAAGCATTCCTAATTCAGGCACCACATGTTCACCCTGAGGTCAGTTTCTCTGACACATTTCACTCTAATCTCAAGCCAAACTAGGTCTTTAACATGGTATTCTCAAAGTCCCTGTATGAAAGCTTCATATTTTATGAGAAAGATTCTGACTTATAATTAGCACTAATTTATAACAAGCTTGACCAAATTAAAAGCCGAGAAGCAAGTAAGAGAAAGTAAAGAGAAGGGAAAGAGAAATAATTAAAACAGGTCAGTAGTTGAGACAGTGCTTGACCTTACAGAAGAAACTAAGCTACTTAGAACAATAGTAGGTGTCCATAGCTTTGATTCTAAGTCATCAAGCAAAGTTTAAACTATATTCAATAACTTTCTCAAGGAAGTGGATGGTTATGGCTTGTAGCCAAATTCATTAAAACAGATGTTCAGAAAGTCACACTTCAGTTATCAGGAAATTCACCTAAAGTCAGTGGATACCAATTATCCTATGATCCTAAAGAAATGTAGTTAACAGTAATAGAAACAACCATAATAATGACGGTTATTGCATTGTACTTTGCCTCTTTTAAAGTCCCCTTTCATCCATTTTCTTATTTAATGTTTGCATCAACCCATGAGGGAGAAATAATCATAATTATTATAACATCTACCCATTTTTCCAAGCGAGGAAATCGAAGCTCAGCTTTGGTTAAGTAGCTTACCAAGACAGCAGAGTTAGTCAGTGGCAGGGTAAGAATGAAAACCGTAGTTTTCTGAGTTTAAGCCCAGTGCGTTTCCCACCCTCTGCGCCTCTCTCATCCTTATAAATAGCCATAAGATTAAGAAGTTCAAAGGAACTTCCTTCTGGTTCTCAGGCCCATTATAAATGCCACTTGCCCTGGGGAGGAAAATAAAGCCCATGCTATTTGCTGGCCTATGTGCTAAGTCATTGGCGCCCAGAAATAACCTCCTGGAGACTACAGGCCTTGTATTTACCGCAAAGCAGTGGGTAAATAACTAGTTGGTGTTTTAGTGTTTTGTGGTCACTTAATCTGTTGTGTTGCTTCCCAAGATTCTGAAGGTTTCCTTTTTCAGTTAATTTTTATTTACGTTTCTGAGGTCTGTGTTGTTTGGGGTTTGGTTCATTGGATGTTTTTCTTGGAATGTGTTGCCATTGGCTTCAGGATGTTCCTGCTCTGCTATTTCATGGAATTTTCCCCGAGTGTGGATTGCTATGTATTTCTTCAGGGCAGTAAGCCAAGACAGTGCTGGTATGTAATCTGTTCCTCTGGCCAGAGGACTTCTTGTCACCCATCCACATGGTGCTTGGTTGTATTTCCACTGATAACTCCCCTTCCATCTGTTAATGTGCAGCAACCTTGGACTTAAGCCAGCTTGTGTGTTGTGCGTTATTGGCTCTGGATAAGACGGGGCCAGTTGCTTCTGATAGAGATTGTGTCAACTGATTTTACCAGTTTGTTCTATCAGCCCAGGGTTGGGGACGGAGATATGCGCCGAGAGTCATGGAAAGAGTGGAAAAGGCTCGTAGGGTTCATGCTTTAGGCAAGGCAAGAGTGTGTGATTGAAAACGTTCGGCTCTTCACACAGCTCTGAGCCCCAATAGGAGACAGAGCAAGGAATGCCAGGTGTACAGCAAGCATCATGTGCTCCCATAGCCCCTCACCAAACCTTTCTTCCTTTGTCCTTGACAAACCCGTGAAAATTATGTGCCAGAGAAAAATAAGAATTTGTTCCATATTAGAAAGTTTTGTTCTTTAGTTTTTGTTGTTGCTGTTGTTTTGTGTGTGTGTGTGTGAGTAAAAAAAATAGTATTGGAAAGGTCAATTAGTGTTTGGGCACTAAAATGATATGTTTCTCCCAAGGCCTTTAGCATAATTAAGAGGTGACACACACATTGAAGCAGAAAGTTGCCCAGGGTAAATCCTTTCTTCAGCTATTTTATTTATTTTACTACATTTCATTGTTTTGTTTGTGTGTTCTATATTCCTACTCTCTCCACAAAGAATTTAGAATAGCTTACAAAAATGTGTCAATAAAAAAATAAAATCCTCAAATCATTGGAAGAAGGGGGGTGAATGGATAATATTAAAGATGTGAATAAGATTCATATTTAGAATTTTGTAACAAATACCCCTGTAAGATTACTAAAAGTGATTCACAAAATTGACTCAAAAATCCTAACCCTTATCATTTTAAGTGTGCTGTGGCTTTCTACCTGTAGTCTGAATTGGGTATATATAAAAATCTGCAAAATTTAATTTTAATTTGGAGTTTGAAGAGGGCAACTTCAATCCCCATGTTGACTTCGGGTGCACAGACACACTTCTGAAGACCAACAGTTTTCATATTTGCAAAGGGATGAAAGGAGAACGAATACTCACTAGGCACATAATACATACTCGTCATTGCACTGACAACTTGACATTTAATAATTTATTGAAACGTCACAACTACTCTATGAAATAAGAATTACTTCCCTTAAACAGATAACATATGGCAGACTGCTTGCCAAATTTAACCAACTAGTAGGGACAAAACTAGGATCAACACAGGTATATGTGATCTCAAGTCCAATGTACTTCTCATTTTATTAAAATCTCTGCCTGAATAGGATAATGTAGAATATGCTTCCTCAAGCTAATGAGTATTAAAACTCTCAAGCAAGTGTGATTTTTTTTTCAGTTTGTCTTCAAGCTGAAGGTTGACCAGGAGATCACCATAAGTAAAGAGCAAGTCACATTTTAAGGTCAACAAATGGAAAAATCTGTGGTTATGAATCAAGGCACCGCATGTAAATATCCCCTAACTATCCCAGAAATAACATACACATTCAAATTCTTCCAAATTAAAATATCTTTTTTTTTTAAAGAAAGCATAAGAAACTATAGTCCTAACTATAGTGCATATAACGAACTGACAGACAAACCATGATTATTTATACTTCAGGGAAAACAACTCATGGCATTTGTTGCCAATGATTAAATTCAAGCTTTCAAGCAAAAATTAAAATTTTGAAAAACTTGTACCTACCTATTATGGAGCGAACAATCAGTAAACAAAGAGCAAATGACTATGGTGTTCATAGTACATTTTGGTCAGAACAAATCAATAACATTATAAACCTTTGTGGTCTCCAAAATTCTTACCTCTCTGAGCCTTCTCAAGTGCCATCTATTTTCCCCTATTTGTCTTCCCTGTCAAGTTCCTACTTATTCCACAATTTCTCAAACGTCACCTTTGCAATGATTTGAATCTTTCTCTCACTTGGCCTTTCGAAGGAACTCTATTTTCTGTGCAGCTACCAAAGTTATGTACATCCAGATAATAAAGCTTTATTACTATAATTTTTATGTGCTTCTACAACTTCCCATTGGATGGTAAGAAAATGTATGAAAAAATACGTTTTTTACCTTCTAATATCTAATTAGCTCATTTAACCTGAAGAACAACATTTTGAGGTAGAAACTCTTACCGTTCTTAATTTACGGGTAAATTAAGGTATAGAGTAACTTGCCCAGCAATTAAGTGACAGAGCTGGGACTTGTGTACCAGCAGGTTGGCTCTGGAATACTTACGTATAAATCTACTCATCAGACATGTCTGAACCCCTATATTCTCTTCCTCATTCTTCTTCCAGAGAAGATTCTAATTCTCTTCTCTCCTGGCCACACTTCTCTTCTATCATCACACCCTGATTTTTCTTCCCATAATCTCTATCGACTCCCTCCTAATTATGTAGACAAATATGGAGTTAGTTGGAGCCCTGTCCTAGCTCCAGACTCCAAACCCTCCTCTTACAACTGTCAGGTTGAAAGAGCATACAAAGTGTCCGCTAGCTACTAGGGCCCAGCCATCATGGGAGGGAACGGAGGATTGTGAATAAAAATTATAATATTAATAAAACATCTGTTTCAGGTTGAGTTAAATGGAAACCAGACTCTGAATTGAAGATTAACATATAGGACTTTATTAGGGAGTTCTTGAGTACTTAATTGTGATGGCATTGTGGAAAGGGAGGAGAAAGACACAGGATTGGGCAGGAGAAGCTGAGCTGTGCTACAGTCCCAGTAAAGGCCTCAGCTGACCCCATGAGAATTCTGTAGTTGGTATGTCCTTTCAGAACTATACTCTGTTGTAATGAGATGGTCAGGCCATCGATCAGTCCTTGGAGGCAGGCTACCTCTTGAGAGGAAGTATGATCTTAGCCAAGGAGGACTGGCACTGAGGGCCATCTTCAACATCACTCCCTGCAGCTGGGGAAGTAAGTCCTCTGTTCCTAAAAGGGGAGGAGGCAGTGCATGTGGCCAATCACAGCATCCACCTAATGTCCTATCCTTTATATGCATAGCATTCTAATATTCTAAGCACTATAGCTTCGTATTTCAGGTGGGCAGTTAGGCTTCGCAAGGTAAAGTAACTTGGCAGGGATCACATAGACAGTAGCAACTGAGTTGGTACTGGAACTTGAACCTGGCTCGCGACAAAACCCATGTTCCTTCGCTATATTAAGCTATCTCCCTCAGGCACATTATAAATTGTATGACAGCATGTATGCGGTAATCTTTTGAAGACCAGAAATACACACTCATAGAACTGATCTGCTTCCAGAACTGCACTCTTCCATCATCCCCCAAACAAGCAACTCCCTCTGAGCCCACACACCCTCTTGCTCTCATTTTCCACATGTTTACTTGGATGTAGTCACCAATTACATACTAGGCAGAAGTCATCTGGAAAAGAAGTCATAGTCATTGTCAAGGAAAAGTGAGAACTGCTCCCAAATTGGGCCTGATGTCTAGTCTGGTCCCCGGTTGAAGCTACCTCACCTTTTAAAATAAAGAAATATATTAGCAATATTTCCCAAAATGCAGTCCATGAACCCCATTGGGTAAAGTTTTGGGTACCTTAGCATGAATTAATGCAGTGACACCAAGCTGTATTAGTTGTTGTATTCTTTAATTCACAGTTAAAGAACAGAAATAAGAAGAAGAGTCAATTTTACTTAGAATGTCCTTGATCAAAGCAATAAAAATATTAATTTTATTACTTGAAAGAGCAACTGACAAACTATGGTTATTCATACTTGGGTATATGTCATACATTTTCTCAAAAATGAATGAAAAGAGCATGTCACTTCAGGGAAAACAACTCATGGCGTTTGTTGCCAATGATTAAGTTCAAGATTTCAAGCAAAAATTAAACTTTTGAAACTTATCTACCATCAGGAGCTTGACATCATGCTAATACTTACAGACATTTCTCATGAGACAGATTGGTGGTGATACTAAGGAATGTAAATTTTTGATATTGTATAATGAAATGAGTCAATATTTTGAAGATCTTCATAACTCAGTGAACTAATATTTTCCATATGGCCAGTGCATGATGTTACAAAATTATGCATAGGCAAAAAAATCCATTCAAAGGAAAGATACACTAATGAATTTCAATGTAGTGGGATACAAAAAGATCATTGATATGGCTTCAGATTTCACACTACAGTTAATCTTTAAGAAATTACCATTTGCTAGGTTTTAGCATGATATCAAAAAAGAATACCCATGATTATCTGAAAAGGTTATCAAAATCCTGTACCCAATTCCATATCTGAGAGAGGCTGAATTTTTTCATAGACTTCAAACAATATATTGCACAGATTCTGACCACAGAAGCAGACATGAGAATCTAACTGACTTCTATTAAATCAGACATTAAAGAGATTTGCAAAAAGATAAAACCATGCCACATGTCTTATTGTTTTATTTTAGAAAATAGCTATTTCTTATAAAAATGTTATTTCTGTAAACATGTAATGAATCTAATGTTATTCTAAGAAAAGTTAATAAATATTCTTATGGATTTCTCAGTTTTAATTTCTAATATCAATAGAAATAACTTACATAAACAAAAGTGCTTTGGGTTCCTCAATAATTTTTTTCCAAGAGTAACAGATTCTTCAGATCAAAAAAATTTGAGAACCACTAGTCTAGGATCACTTAGTCAACACAGAGAGCAGAGGTAAGATTTTTTTTTCCAGATGAATTATTTAAAATGTTGAATGAATAAATAGATTAAATATTTTGAAAATAACTGAGTGAGGAAAAGAAAAAGGGATAAAGTATTTGAATAAGTATATGGGGAGTCTCAGAGTGTGTTGACTGAGGTGGACTGTGTAGAGATAATGAATCCTCAATATGAAAATATGAGAACTGGAAGATCCTTTAAAGAGAGAGGTAGCATATGACTTACTCAATGTGTACGAACTGTGCACATTATACCTGTCTACAATTCTCATGGAGGTTTCACAAGCCAGAAGGCACCATTATCTTTCACACAGAAGACACTGAGACTCATGGAACTTATATGACAAAGTGCATGTGGCTTAGCTGGGTGCTGATCCCAGAAATATCTGACTCCACATTGTTCCTTTCTGTTCCTTCACACTATGCTACATCTCACCTGGTCTCCAGTCCCTTTTCATTTTGTATTTTAAAAAGGGAGAAATTGAACTAGCCATGCATCCTGGGGATGAAGTTTACTTGGTCATGGTAGATGATTTTTGAGATGTGTTGTTGGATCCAGTTTGCTAGAATCTGACCATAAATGTAATTAAATACATCAACAGATGTAAAAACAAAAACCGTATGATTATATCATTAGACATGGAGAAAGCTTTTGATAAAATCCAACACCACTTCTTGATAAAAACCCTCTAACACACCTAGGCATAGATGGAGCATGCCTCAAAATAGTAAGGGTCATCTATGAGAAACCCACAACCAACATACTGCTAAACCGTCAGAAATTGAAACCATTTCTCCTGAAAACTGGAATAAGACAACAATGCCCACTCTTGCCCTTCCTCATCAACATGTATTGGAAGTCCTAGCTAGAGCAATCAGACAAGAGAAGGAGATCAGGGGTATCCAAATAAGAAAAGAGGAAGTTAAATTATCGCTATTTGCAGACTACATGATTCTATACCTCAAAAACCCAAGAGAATCCTTGCACAGATAAAGGACTTTGGCAAAGTCTCAGAACATAAAATAAATGTGCAAAAGACAATAACATTTCTATACACCAATAACAAACAGAAACCTACATAAAAGCACAATCCCATTCACAATAGCCACCAAAAAAATGAAATACTTTGACATCTTCCTAACCAGAGATGTGAAAGACCTTTACAATGAAAACTAAAAAACACTGCTCAAAGAAATCAAAGATGACACAAACAAGTGGAAAAATAACCCATGCTCATAGATTGGAAGAATCAACATTGTTAAGATGTCCATTCTACCTAAGGCAATGTACAGATTTAATGCAATACCCATCAAATTACCAGCAGCATTCTTCTCAGACCAGGAAACAACAACACAGGAATTCATACAGAAACATAAATAACCACAAACAGCCAAAACAATCCTCAAAAGAAAAAAAAAAAGCAGGAGGTATGATACTCCCAGACTTTAAACTTTATTATAAAGCTACAATAAACTCCCTGTATTGGTAAAGAATAGGCATATAGAACAGGATAGAGATTCCAGAAGCAAAACCTCAATTTCTCAACCAACTAATCTTCGACAAAGCCTCTACCACCAACCACTGGGAAGAGGAGAACCTATTCAGTAAATGGTGCTAGGAAAACTGGCTGGCCTCAGGCAAAAGGCTAAAACAAGACCCCTACCTATCCCCATACACAAAAATCAACTCTAAATGAGTTAAAGACCTAAATGTAAAACCTCAAACTATAAGACCCTTAGAAAATGCAGGAGACACCCTTATGGAAATTGAAACTGGCAGTCAATTCCTGATCAAAACCCCAAGTGTCCATGCCATAAGCAATAAGATAGACAAGTGGGACCTCATAAAACTGACAAGCTTCTGCAAGGCCAAAGAAACCATCAAGAGAGCAAGGAGACAGTGCACAGACTGGTAAAAATATTTGCCAACTATATGTCTGACATAGGCCTAACATCTAAGATCTACAAGGAACTCAAACGTGCTGAAAAGAAAAAACAAACAGCCCCATTGCAAAGTAGGTAAAAGATATGAATAGACAGTTCTCAAAAGAAGACGCAGGAGCAGCCAACAGATACATTAAAAAAATGCTCAGCCTCACTAGTCATCAAAGAAATACAAGTTAAAACCACACTGAGATACCACCTAATTCCAGTCAGGATGGCCATCCTCAATAACTCAAAAATAACAGATGCTGGAGAGGATGCGGCAAAAAAGTAATACTTCTACACTGTTGATGGGAGTGTAAACTAGTACAGCCTCTGTGGAAAACAGTGTGGTGATTCCTAAAAGTTCTAAAAATCGACTTTCCATATGACCCCACAATCCCTCTACTGGGAATATACCTGGAAGAACTCACGTCACTCTATAAAAAAAATACCAGCACATGTATGTTTATGGCAGCATTGTTCACAATAGCAAGTGAACATGGAACCAACTGTGCTGCCCATTAAAAGAGGACTGGATTAAAAATGTACATATACACAATGGAATATTACTCAACCATAAACAAGAACAAAATCATGAACTTTGCAGCAAACTGGATGGACTTAGAGTCTATAATACTGAGTGATCTATCACAGGAACAAAGAACTGAGTATCACATGTTCTCACTTATAAGCATACCTTGAACAATTATCATAACACTATAAGGATGGGATTGGCAGTAGTGGGAACCAGCCAGGGGAGGGGTCTGGCAGGATTGGCAGTAGTGGGAAACTGCCAGGGGAGGGGGGGCACACCTCATCAACAAGGGTACCTGCATAATGAACATTTGTATACCTAATCCTGAATTGCCCCCCACATCTTCAAAATAAAAAAAAAAGGAGGAAGTGAGATTTAGAGAGGGCAAACACCACTCAGAAGTCACAGAATGAATTAATAGCATAGTTAGGTCCAGTCTTGCATGTCTTGGACCCCCCTGGCTGGTGCTCTTTCCTGGAGTGGAAGATATCTTGCGGCGTGGGTTACGTAATCCTCATTCCTAAGAACTGAGGGTCCCAAGACAAATTTAAGGAAAATTCTACTCTGAGAAAGGAAGTTTAGGCATCCATAGAGTGAGATGGATGATTTGTTTACAACAACTGAAAGGGAAAATAAAGTAAAAGAAAGGAAAAGGCAGAAATAAAATTTGTAGTCATGTCATAATGAAGCACTCTTGTCCTTTCTCTGGTTGTAACTTCATTAAACAAACATTGATTGAACACTTCCTGTAGGCTGGACATTGTGTTAGGTGGATCTTGGTGGATGTCAGAGCTTCAGGGATGAATCACAGGTATTTCTAATGTTGGAGAGTCTCACAGTCTCATCGGGTAACACTAATGGAAACAGCATCGTGCATGATCAAAGCCTGGAAAAGCACAGGTAGTGCAGCCATCTAGAGAAGAAACCTAACCCAGTCTAGGCCTCATAATATGGCATCTGAGCCAAGTCTCAAAGGACTCATTAGAATTAACTAGTAGAGAAAGGGGAGAAGGCAGAAGCAATAGAGTGTGTTACATACTGAGGGTGTGACTTCCTGGACAACGGAAAAATATTCCAGTATGACCAGAAGGGGCACTCCCCCTTGTGAGTTTGGCAACAGCCTGTCCCATCCTTGGGTTCTATAGTTGGTTGTACTGAAATACCTTCAGTTCAGTCATAAAATATTTGGGGGGTAACCATGGACTCATAATTTCTTGCCTTCATGGACCTCTACAGGACCAGAGAGTTCTGGCTATAGATCAGTGAACCAGATATTGTTTGATTGTTTGAGCTTGCACAAGGAAGCCATCACCGCTTGACATTGCTGCAAGTCTGCTTCCCCAGTACCTGGCCCACATAAGGTGACCTACAAATGTTTAATGAAGCAGTGAATGGTGTCTCTTTACTTCTGCTTGTTTCTTTCTTCTAGAGTCTTCCTTTTAGTTGCTGTAGAAACATCAGCCCCTCACTCTATGCATGCTTAAACTTCCTTCCTCAAAGACAGATTTCTCTCTTAATTTATCTTAAACTCCTCATATCTCAGGTTTGTGGGTGGAAAAGCACATAATTCACTTGCAAATTTGCTTCCACTTGAGGTGGGAAGGGTCTTAGTCCTTTGTACATCATGTTTTTTTAACAACTTTACACAACTGACCAACAATTCCTTGAAGACAGAGAATCTGATTTTTTAATCTCCAAATTTCCACCACAGCCCAAAGAAGGGTTTAGTTAATAACGAGGAAAGAAGAAAGGAAGGAAGGAAAAGAAGTGAAGTTTTTAGCCATCATGAAGTCCTCCTGCTTTTCCTCCACTATAACTGCTACCCAGATGCTCTGCTAAAACTTCAACATCTTTTCTTTCCCACATGGACAAGTTTGTCATGATTCTCGTGTTTACATTTCCCAACCCACTCTGATTCACAGGGAAAAATAAAGAGGACTCCATAGGAAAGCACAAAACCCGAGCATAAGAAGACCGGGTGTGGGGAAGATGCTGAATGTGAGTCAGCTCCCAGACGCAAGCAGATGTTGGATCCTTCTCACCAACTCTTCCTTGATTTCCTTTCTTCCTCCACTCCAGCCAAGGCACATCCTGAGCTGTGACAGCTGATGGAAACCGGGCACAGAAACCCATGGAAAAGTCTGCAGAGACAGGATGAATCTTGAGCCAGGTTTTTCCAAAATCCAAAATGAAGGTGGCTGTGAGGGGACTTCCAGCTGCCGCTAAGATGATAAAGTTACCACCATTTCCTCCAATGTCTGGTTAAGTCTTCTCTGAAATCTTGCTCCATCAATCATTTCCTCTTTGAGTTATACCATTTCCCTTTCTTCTGCAGCATATAAACCTGATCAGATCTCTTTCATCCAAAAGGAATAATATTTGTTTAATACTAGGACCAACAATAAAAACATTAAAATATTTAAACCTGTTTCTGAATCTCTCTTCATCTTTTGTTTAACTTTTTTTTCTTTCTCTCTCATCCAAACGTCTTCAAAAGTTTTCTATAACTTCTGACTTCATTTCCTCATTTCTCATTTACTCTTCCATCCATCATAATCTGGCTCTTCTTCCTAGCTCCAAATTGCCAATTCCATTGTGCATATTTCTGTCTTTATCTTATTTGAAATCTTGGTGACATTTGACCCTTTTGGCCATTTTCTCCTTTCCATCATCCTACTTTGACTTGTACAGAACTATGCTTATTTTTTTCTATCTCTCTAGTCACCCTTTCTCATAAGTTTCTCACTGATTCCCTTTCTCTCCCTTGTAACAGTGGTGTTTTCTATGCTTTATTTATTTCATTCTTGGTCCAGTGTATTCCTTTATCACTCCTCATTTAAGAAACGTTCTTGAGTACTTTGCATGTGACAGGCAGCAGGTTGATCATCTTGAACCCATTTCATCATGACAGGGACACTATTTTTTCTAACAGGAATAAACCTATATTTTAAATTAATATTTTTCTCTCCTGCCTGCTCACTTATGACAACTCTTCCTTTCACAGCCTTACAGAATGCCTTATGTATTGTTACATGTATTGTCCTCCATACCTTTACTTCCAGCTAGTGTAGAGAAAGTAGGACAATAGCTTCCATTCATAAAATCCACTAGTATTACTATGTGTCCCATTGCTCAGATTCAGATGGCTTGATAAAGTAATGGAACAGCCTAATATAGGCTTGTTATTGCCACCAGATAGAGGGGAACATCCTGTGCAAAATTTTTGCTTGCCAAATCACCTCCTTGGGCTCAGTAGCCTTGAGTTCTTATTGTCCCAAGGTACAACTATTTCTACCAGATAGAAAGTTATATTTCTGTTGAATGAGAACCTAAGACTACCTCTCCCCTATAGTTTTGATCTCCTCATGAAGCTTAACCAGCAGACAGAGAAGGATATCACTGTCCCAGCAGGAGTGTTTGATCCTAATTACCAGAAGGAAACTGGGGGACTACTACATTGTGATGATGAATAGGACTGTGTCTAGAGCCTAGGAGACTCATGTGGCCCTTCTTGTTCTCCTTTGTCCAACAGTCTTGTTTAACAGAAAACTGTATATTACCCAAAGCAGGATATTAAAGAACTTACAAATAACAGAAAAAAATTATTTGGGCCAACTTCAATGGATTAAAAATACCATTCAGTTGAGGGACTGGGAAAGGGTAAGGAAAATATGAATGTGTAGTGGAAGAAGGAAGCTACCATTACTACCTAGAATGCATGATCCGTTATAAGGAAGCTGAGGTTATACCTGCATGTCTTATTTAATTAGTTTTTCTTATCCAATCCTCATTTCCACCCACTATCTGGTATTAAGAACCTCATTTATAGCCAGCATTTTCGGTTTCAGATGGGGATATGCCCAAATTGAGACCCCCCAAGCAATGTTAGGATATCTGATAGGATTTTTGTGTCATTGATGTTGAGGAAGTCTGTCTTTTACTTGACAAAAACAAGAAAAGATGCTAAAGGGCAGAAGTGGCAAGTGGTGTCAAATGTCTTCCAGGTGGACCTGCATATTAACTCTCCACCATCTTCCACCCTGTTCTGTGTTCTGAACGCTGGCCTTTATAACTACATCAATAGGCTTCAATGTTCCATGGCCTCTTTGGATTCAGCCAAATTGTGGCAGGAGATCACAGGACAGAAAGAGTGTGAGTTTGGGTATGTATTCTCTAGGTTCTCTTCCTGGCAGATCACCTCAGGTTGCTGTGTGTGTAATTTGAAGGCCACATGTCCTGTCAGGTACTTTCTTCTAAGACTATCCTCTCTGGGTCTGGTAACCAATTCCCTTCCTAGCCCTCCTATCTAAAGCCTACAGTCACTTCCAATTTTTACTTGCTGTAGGGTATTTCACCATTCCTTGTTTCCCTCGTCCATGACTATACCATTGTGAATAGTCCTTTAATAAAACTATTCTCAAGTTATCCACTTTAAGAGTGTTGTCTGTTTCTAGCCAGGATGTTGACTGATACAGTTGTTGTCCTTTGCATCTTGGAAAGATGGTTTTGATTACCTGGGAGTCTTAAAATGACTGCTGTTACAGATTTACACTCCTTTGTAGGTCTCAGATTTCTAGATGAAACAGCTCTTGTAAAGACTTAAGTAACAGTGATTTTTTTAAATAATGGAACTGTTAATAGGGCTTTCCACTACTCCCTGCCCCTAAAGCAAGAGATATGCCAGCCATACCAAATGGAGGTTTGAATTCATTTAGATTTGCTCTGACAATGAATTCTGTAGCTGTGGGCCTTGGACTAGGGTGACTGTACTGCAGCAAAGGACTGACAGCAGCTGTTCTTAGCTGACTCAAAAGGACATAGATGAACAGTTGGCCAGAAGGTCGGGTTACAATATACAGCAAAAGGAGGAGGATGTGCTCTTCTCTCAAACTGTTGAGAACATTTCCAATACAATTATTTTCCTCCATATAGTAACAAAGAGAATGTAATCATTTGTGAATCAAGACAAGAGGAAGAAATGGGAATCAACTTGAGAGGAAAACGTCAAAAAGCAAACCTTTTTACTCACCCCTTCCATAAATCTTCTATGGCCTTCTTCATTATGTGAACAATGTCCTTGTGGAAATAATGATTCCTAATAACCCTTAATTAAGACAATATGAGAGTGATATAGTGAGCAAGCATGATTTGTAGAACAATTAAAACACAACTTTGTTTTCCCTCATCCTTTTAACTTGTTTTAAATGAAAGTGATCTTCTCATTCTTGCAAATGAAAAAAACAAGCAAACAACAACAACAAAAAAACCCATAAGCATAATTTCCTCAAAGACTTAAATTAATGGAGAAATATACCATATTCATAGAAAGTGGAACTGTTTCTAAACATGTTAATTCTCTCCAAATTGATCTATAAATATAATACATTTCCAATTCAAGTCCCATTATGGTCTTCTGAGGAAACTGACTCTCTCATTCTGAAAAATATATAAAAGAGAAAAAGCCAAAAAATAGTTAAGATATTTCCAAAGTGAGAGAATATCCTCATCAGATATCAATACTTATAAAGCTTTTTAATTAAGACAGTACAGTATTGATACAGCACAGATGAATCAATCATGTAATTAGAATAGAGATTTCTACAAAAGACACCCACATATATGGAAAATTGTTATCTGACAGAGGGATATCATAGATAATTTGAGGAAAAAAGGAGTATTTGTTCACTAAATGATGCTAGGGCACTAATATATCCAAAGGGACCGAAAAGAAATAGAGTCAGTTAAAAAATCAATTCAAAGTGGATTATTAAAATACACACTCACATATATATGTATATAAATAACAGAAAACCTTTAAATTTTATAGCAGGTTATATAGTATGCTACCCTTATGACAATAGGGCAAAATGATTTCTTAAAATACCCAAAAGTGCTAACATAAAAGAAAAAAAGTAATACATTCAATCACACTTTTTGGAAAAAAACAAAAACTTATAGTGAAAAGAACAAGTCACAAACTGGGGAACATATTTGCAGCACTTTTACTGACAAATAATTAGTGTACAATGTATAAAAAGAACTGCTCTAAATTAATATGAAAAGTCAAATTATTCAAAATGAAAATGAGAAAAATATATGAATTGATATTTTACAAAAAATTAAAATCACACACACACACACCAAATAAACATTTGAAAAGATGTTCAACTTATTAGTAGTTGGGGAAAAAAAAACTGGGATATGATTTTACTCATCACATTAATAAAAGACCATTAAGTCTGACATTTGTTGTTGAGGATGTAAAGGAAGTGTAAATAAATAATTGGTTGACATTATTTTATGAAATTAAATATTCACATGCTCTATAAACCAGAAGTGTCATTCCTTACAATTTCTCTCTAGAGAAATAATACAAATGGGTATCAAGAGACATGCAAAAGAATTGTCATAGCAACATTGCTTGGAATAGTAAAATAAGTAAATAGATAAGTAAAAACTAGAAATAATGTAATATTAATATATATAATGATATTTAAATCGTGATATATGTGCATGTTTAAATAGTATAAGTTGATGAAAATTAATTGACTAGCCATAGTTTACTGCATAGATAAATCTTAGACATGTTGCAAAGCAAGTTTCAAATTATTATATTCAATATCATAGCAAACATAATTTTCAAACATATTGCCCGGAGAATAAATACATAAGTGATGAAGCAATGGAAAAAAAGGAAAGATAAACACAAAAAACAGGAGAGAAATTAATTCTAAGAAGAAGCCATGACTACTCAGAGGAGAAGGGAAGGTCATAGAGCTAGCTAGAGTATTGATAATGTTCTACTTCTTAAGTTTGGCAATGATTTCTTTCTTTCTTTTTTTTTTTTTTTCATTAATCAGTATTTTTTATTATGGTTTTGTGGGGTACAGTTAAGGGTAGGTGTACAATGACGTTTCATTCAGGCACCCTGTAGATAAGAAGTGTTTTCCCATCCCCCGACAGATATTTGCTACTGTTAATCCCATCCCCCTCCCCCCCATAGTTTCCCAGTACCATCCGTCATTTTCTCATAGTATTGCATTGGATGTTCAAGGTCCATTATATGAGTGAGAACATGTGATATTCGGATTTTTGTTTTTGTGAGAGGTCACTCAGTATTATAGACTCTAGTTCCATCCAGGTTGCAGCGAAATTCATGATTTTGTTCTTTTTTATGGCTGCGTAGTATTCCATCGTGTATATGTACCACATTTTTTTAATCCAGTCCTCTTTTGATGGGCAGCATGGTTGTTTCCAGGTTCTTGCTATTGTGAACAATGCTGCGATAAACATACGTGTGCAGGTATCTTTTTTATAGAGTGATTTGTGTTCTTCAGGGTATATTCCCAGTAGGGGGATTGCAGGGTCATATGGAAGGTCAATTTTTAGAGCTTTTAGGAATCGCCACACTGCTTTCCACAGAGGTTGCACTAGTTTACACTCCCACCAACAGTGTAGAAGTGTTCCCTTTTCACCACACCCTCTCCAGCAGCTGTTATTTTTTGAGTTGTTGATAATTGCCATTCTGACTGGAGTTAGGTGGTATCTCAGTGTGGTTTTGATTTGCATCTCCCTGATGATTAGTGAGGTTGAGCATTTCTTCATGTGTTTGTTGGCTGCTCGAATGTCTTCTTTTGTGAAGTGTCTGTTCATGTCTTTTGCCCATTTTATAATGGGGTTGTG
>NW_007253311.1:0-1233 GCF_000164805.1 Carlito syrichta
CAACCTGGCTAGCTATGTAGCAGGTTACTTAATTCAACTGACTAGAAAGCAGGTCAGCTAATAAAGAGAGCAAGTTAACTCAGTTGGCTAGCCAGCTGGCTAGTAGGTAGTGACCTAGTTAAGTCAGTTGACTGGCCAGATGGCTAGCTAATTAAGTCAGCTAGTTAAGTTAGCTGGCTATCCAGGTGACTAAAGAGGTAGAGAGCTAGTTAAGTCAGCTGGCTAGCCAGCTGTATAACTAGTTAAGTCAGCTAGCGTAGTCACCTGACTGGCCAACTGCCTAGCTCGTTTATCAAGTAGTTAATTCATCCTGCTTACCAGCTTCCTAACTACTTTAGTAATCTCATTAAGTCAGTTGGTTAACCTGCTTACTTGCTAGTCAAAAAGCTAGTCAATTCAGATGCCTAGACAGCTGGCTAGCTAGATATTACAGCTAGTTAAGTCAGCTGGCTAGCTAGGTAGCTAGCTAGTTAAGTCAGCTATTTATGCTAGCTGGCTAGCTTGTTAAGTCAGCTAGTTAAGTAGGCTAGCTAGCTAGCTACATAGCTAGGTAGCTAGTTAGTTGCTTCAGGTTGTTTAGTCAGCTGGCTATTTAGGAAACTAGCAAGTTAAGTCAACTTGTTAAGTGAGCTGGTTAGCTAGTTAATCAGCTTGTTAAGTCAGCTAGCTAGCCAGCTTCCTAGCTGGTTAGCTTGCTAGTTAAGTAAGCTGACTAGCCAGATGGTTAGCTAGGTAATTATGTTGTTAAGTCAGCTGTCAAGCCAGCGGGATACATAGGTAGCTAGCTATTTAAGTCAGCAGGCTAGCCACCTGGTTAGCTAAGGATGTCAGCTAGTTAAATAAGCTGGCTAACAGCTGACTAAGTAGTTGAATCAGGTAGTTGAGTCAGGTGCCTAGTCAGCTGACTAGTTGGTTAAATCAGCTAGTTAATACAAGTGGCTAGCCAACTGGCTATCTGGGTAGCTACATAGTTAATTCAGCTGTCTAGTCTGCTGGCTAGTGGGTTAAGTCAGCTAGTTCTGTCAGCTGGCTAGCCACCTTGCAAGGTAGGTAGATAGCTAATTAATTCAGCTGGCTAGCCTGCTGACTAGCTAGTTAAGTCAGCGTGTTAAATGACCTGGCTAACTGGTTGGCTAGCTAGGTGGCTAACTAGTTAAGCTAACTTTCTAACCGGATGGCTATCTACTTTAGTCAGCTAGTTATGTTAGCTGGTTAGCCGGCTGGCTAGCTAGG
>NW_007253311.1:1700-5753 GCF_000164805.1 Carlito syrichta
TTAATCCAGCTGGCTAACTGCTGGCCAGCCCACTAGCTAGATAGCTGACTGCCTAGTCAGGTACCAGCCAGGTAGCTAGCTAGGTAAGCCAGTTGGCTAGCTGTCTTACCAACCCTGTAGTCAGCTAGTTATGTCAGCTGTCTAGCCTGCCAGCCAGTCAACAAACTAGTCACCTAGTAAAGTCACCTAGCTAGCTAGTTAGCTAGTTAAGTCTGCTAGCAAGTCAGCTAACTATTCAACTAGCTAGTTAAGTCAGCTCGCTAGTGAGGTTGCTAGTCAGCTAGCTTGTCAGCTAGATAGTTAAGTCACTAGCCAGCTAACTAGCCAGTTAGCCAGCTAGTTAAGTCAGCAAGCTAGATAGCTAGATAGCTTGTTTGCTAGCTAGTTATGTCAGCTACATAGCCAGCTATCTAGTCAGCTAGCTAGTTATGTCAGCTAGCAAATCATCTAATTACTTATTTAACTAATTGACTAGCCACTCAACCAGCTGATCAGACAACTAGTGGGCTTGCTCGCTTTCCATCAGGTCATCTAACTTGTTGACTCGCTTGCTTGCCAACCGGTCAGCAAATTAGTCAGCTCGCTCGCTTGCCAACAAGTCAATTACTTGTTGGCTCACTGGTAGGCCAACACGTCAGCTAATTAGTCGGCTTCCTCACCAGCTGACTTGTTAAATCAGCTCACTAGTTGGTTATATCGCTGGCTGAATAGTTATGGCAGCTCACCCATCGGCTCACTTGATGACTGCTGTTTAAGTCGACTCACTGACAGCTCAATCACTGGATGACTTGTTAAATCTTCCCTCCGTTCGGCTCACACACCAGCCAACTAAAATAAGCTGACAATTCAGCCCACTCGCCAGCCAAAGTGTTAAGTCAGCTGACCAGTCGGCTAACTCGCCGGCCAACTAATTAAGTCAGCTAAGCATTCGGATGACTAGCCGGCCAACTTGTTATTTCAGCTAACCAATCAGCCGATTAGTCAGCCAACTAGTCAGCTGAGAAGTTACCTCTGCTAACTAGGTGGCTGAATATTTAGGCCAGCCACTTAGCCAAATAGTCGGCTGACTATTTAGGTCAGAAAACCAGTCAGCCAACTACTTAATCGTGCTAACTAGTTGGCCAATTCGTCTGTCAACTCGTTGACCCAGCAAACTATTGGCCAACTAGTGGGCCACCTTGTTAAGCCAGGAAAGAATTTGTCCAAGTAGTCCACCAACGTGTTAAACCAGCTAAGTTGTAGGGCGTCTCGTCAGCAAACAAATTAATAAACTAGCTAACTCGTTATCCAGCTAGTTATGTCAGCTAGCTAACTCGTTTACCAACTAGTAAAAACAGCTAACAGGTTAACCAACTCGTTAAATCAACTAGCTATCTCATTAGCCAACTAGTTAAGTCAGCTAGCTAAGTAAGCTAGCTAACCAGCTAGCTAGCTAAGTCAACTAGCTCACTATTTAGCTAACTATTTAAGTCAGCTACATAAGTCTGCTATCTAACTACTTAGGTAATTAGATAAGTCAACTAGTTTGTCAGCTATTAAATAGTTAGCTAACTATATAATTCAAGTAGTTGTCAGCTAGCTAGCTAGTTAACTCAGCCAGTTATGTGAGCTAGCTAAGTAGTTAAGTCAGCTAGCTAAGTCACCTAAGTCAGTTTTCGAATTTAGTCAGCTAGTTAAGACAGTTAACTAGCTAGTGAGCAAATGGGTTACATCAGCAGGTTGAGTAAGTTATTTAGATAGGTAACTAATGTCAGCTCGTTGAGTCAGCTAGCTAGCTAGTTAGCCAAAGGGTTGAGTCAGCTGGTTGAGTAGGCTAGCTAGCTAGACAGCTAACGAGTTGTCAGCTGGATGAGCCAGCTAGCTAGCTAGTTAGCTAATGAGTTAAGTCAGCTGGTTGTGTCAGCTAGGTAGCTTGTCAGTTAATGAGTTAAGTCAGATAATTAAGTCACCTATATAGCATGTTAGATAATGAATAAGCTAAAAAGTTAGCTAGCTGATTAAGTCAGCTAGCTAGCTAAGCAGCTAACTATTTAAGTCAGCTGGCAAGCTACATAGCTAGCTATTTAGCTAACTATTTAAGTCAGCTGGCTAGCTAGATAGCTAGCTAGTTAAGTCAGCTAGTTAAGTCAGTTGGCTAGGCACCTAGATTGCTAGTTAGTGAGCAAGTTTAGTCAGTTGGTTAGCCAGCTGGTTACCTGGTTAATTCAGCAAGATAAGAGAAATGGCTAGTCAACTGTCAAGGTAGGTACCTAGATAGTTAAGTCAGCTAGATAGCTAAATAGCTAGCTAGTGATGTCAGCGAGTAAGTGAGCTGGCTAGCCACTGACTAGCTGTAAGTCAGCTAGATTAGTCAGTCTAGGTAGCTAGCTAGCTAGATAAGTCAGCTTGCTAGCAAGTAGGTTAGCTGTTCCATACACCTAGTTGTCAGTTGGCTAGCCTGCTGGCTAGGTAGGTAGCTAGCTAGTTAAGTCAGCTGGCTAGCCAGCTTACTAGCATAAGTCAGCTAGGTAAGTCAGAAGGCCAGACACCTGGCTAGATAGCTAGCTAGCTAGTTAAGTCAGCTAGCTAGCCAGCTGACTAGCTGATTAAGATGGCTAGTTAAGTCAGCTGGCAACCAGCTGCCTAGCTAGTTAGGTCAACTCATTAAGTCAGTCGGCTATCCAGCTGGTTAACTAGTTAAAAAGATAATTTAGTCAGGTTGGTAGCAATGTGGCTATCTAGTTATTTCAGCTACTTAAGTCAGCTGGATAGCTAGGGAGCCAGCTACATAAGACAGCTAGTTATGTCAGCTAGCTATCTAGTTAAGTCAGCCAGTTATGTCACCTGGTTAGCTAGATAGCTAGCTAGGTAGCTAGCTAGTTAAGCTAGATAGTTAAGCCAGTTGACTAGCTTGGTAGCTATCTGGTTAAATCAGCTAGTTATGTCAGCTTTCTAGCTAGTTAAATCAGTGAGTTAAGTCGGCTGGTGAGCCAGCTGCCTAGCTGGGTAGCTAGCTAGTTAAGTCAGCTGGCTAGACAGTTAACTAGTTAGTTAAATGACCTATTTAAGTCAGCTCAATAGACAGCTGGTTAGCTAAGTAGCTAAGTAGTTAAGTCAGCTGGCAAGCCAGTAGGCTATGTACGTATCTAGCCTGTTAAGTCAGCTGACAATTCGGCTTACTCACCAGGTGACTAGTTAAGTCAGCTCACCTGTCGACTCATTTGTAGGCCAACTATTTAATTCACCTAACCAGTCAGCCTACTAACCGGCCAACTTGTTGAGTCAGCAAACCATTCAGCTGACTAATCAGCCACCTTTTCAGCTGATAAGTTAGCTCAGCTAACTACTCAACCAACTAGTTAGGCCAGCTAACTAGTCGACCTATTAATCAGATGAATGCTTAGTTCAGCAAACCAGCATGCCAACTAGTTAACCGAGCTAACTAGTGGGCTGGCTCGTCAGTCAATTATTTGACCCAGCTTACTAGTCGGCCGAGTAATCGACAATATGTTAAGCCAGCTAACAAGTCGGCCACATTCAGTCAACATGTTAAACCAGCTAAATAGTCAGCTGACTCGTCACACAAGTTGTCACCTAACTTACTCGTTAACCAAATAGTTTAGTCAACTAATATACTCATTTACCAACAAGTTACAACAGTTAGCTAACAGGTTAACCAACGCATTAAATCAGCTATCTATCTTGTTAGCCACCTAGTTAAGATAGCTAATTAAGTATGCTAGGTAAACAGCTAGCTAGTTAAGTCAGCTAGCTAAGTCAGCTAGCTCACTAATTAGCTAAATATTTAAGAAAGTTACTTAAGCCTTCTACCTAAGTAGTTAGCTAATTAGTTAAGTAATCTAGTTATTCAGCTAGTTAAATAGCTAATTTTTCAATTCAGGTAATTAAGGCAGCTAGCTATATTGTTAAGTCAGCCAGTTAAGCCAGCTAGCTAAGTAGTTAAGTCAACTAGGTAAGTCAACTAGTTAAGTGAGCTTTCTAACACAGTCAGCTGGTTAAGACAGCTCGCTTGCTAGTTAGCTAATGGGTTAAGTCAGCAGGCTGAGTCAGGAA
>NW_007253312.1:0-9743 GCF_000164805.1 Carlito syrichta
TTTTTTGGGATTGAGGACACTAGTAACTCAGATTCCTCATTCTTACTTAGCAATAGGCAGTGAATTTTCCTGTATGGGAGGATTCCCATTACCCACCCAGATTCCTACTTCAAAAACCTGATTCGTGGTTACCTCTTTGGAAGATGGCCTGTAGTTTTTGGGATTGAGGACTCTTGTAAACAAGGTTCCTTATACTTCCTTAGCAATATGACGTGTAGTTTCCTGAATTCGACGACTCCCTTTACCCAGCTTCCTGCTTCACTCAGCAGGATGCCGAGACTGTTGCTGGTGACTGGGAATTCCAGTTGTTGGGATATCAAGAGAAAGACGCACATAATTTTCTTTGGGACCTGGAATCCAAGATTCATGGTTCCCCTTCACAAGACCTCCCCAAAATGTGGAATCTTAAAAACCCAACATCCCAATTCCGACCTGCCCATCCACAAGAATTTCTGTAGTTTGAGGTCACCTGAATTGAGGAATTTTATACCAATATGCCATTTGATTCTGGGGAACATGATTATGGTCGTAGGTGTTCCTAGGACACAAAAGGATTTGTAGTGCCAGATCTTTGATTACAACTAACAAGAGTACCAGAAAGTTCCTGAGGATCTGTAATGACAGATTTAGATTATCCACGGAGCAACTAGCTCTGAATCATGTATGGACAAATAAGCCCAGATTGTTGATAAATCCTTATAAAGAGACCCTGTAGATTCTGGTTAATGAGAACTCCTAGAACCGGATTTCCTTTTCATTCTCAGCAAGATGCCTGATTCCTTGTCGATGTGGATTCCAAGCTCTGTATACAAAAAGACAGATGCCCAGAAGTTTCCTAGGGACGTGGAATCCATGAATCCTGGTTACCTTTAAAAATACGTACTAAACATTTGGTAACTGCAAAACACTTGTCCCCTCTCATAATACAAAGAGAAATGGACGTTGAAGGATTACAGCGTTCACCTTAAGACCAGAGATACATCTAAATATGGCAAGAAGATTCTTATTGTCCTGGAACCTGGCCTTGGTTGTTACGTGGAACCTAACAGATTTGGAGTGCCTGGTACCCATTTACAACTTTCAATAGGACCAATGTTGCTGGAGTCATGAAATGACTGATATGTAATATCCGCATGCTAAATTGCTCTGAAACATTTGGGGAGCTCAAAGCCCTGTTTCTTGTTTGTTCCATAGCAGACACCCTGGGAATTCTTTGGATTGAGGACTCGTACAACAAAGATTCTTTATTCTTCCTAAGTTAGAGGCCGTTTAGTGTCCTGTATTTGAGGACTCTCTTTCCCTAGATTCCTGTTTCAAAACCCTGATACTTCTTTAGCCCTTAGTAAGACGCCATGTAGATTTTTTGATTGAGGAACGTGTAGAACAGATTTCTTCTTTTTTCTTAGCAAGAGGCCATGTAGTTTCCTGTATATGAGAACTGCTATTACCCACATCCATGCCTCGAATCCCTGATACTTCTTTACCCGTCAGCAACATGCCGTGTCGATTTTCAGGACTGAGGACTCGTAAAACCCAGATTCCTTTTTTTAGAAACAAACGTGCAGTTGCCTGTATATGAGTACTCCCTTTCCCAGATACATGCGTCGAAACCGCGATGCTTGTATAGATCTGAGGAAGACACCGAGTAGTTTTCGGGGATTGCGAAAACATGTCACTCAGAATCCCTATTCTTTCTTAGGAAAAGTCCGTGCAGTTGCCTGTATTTGAGGATTTCATTTTCCTATATTATGCTTCAAAAGCCCAAATTCGTGTTTAGCCCTTAGCAAGACACTATGAAGGTTTTTTTGGGATTGAGGACATGTGTAAACCAGATTCCTTATTCTTCCTTAGCAATACACAGTGCAGATTCCTGCATATGAGTACTCCCATTATCCAGATTCTAACTCCCAAAACCTGATTGGAGGTTATCTCTTACCAAGATACTCAGTAGATTTTTGTGATGGAGGACTCTTGTAACCAAGATTCCTTATTGTTCCATAGCAACAGGTCGTGTAGTGTTCTGTATATGAGGACTCCCATTACTGAAATTCCTGTTTCATACTCAGCAAGACGCCGAGACATTTCCTGCTGACCTAGAATTCCATTTGCTTGGATATCAAGAGAAAGACTCCCATAAAGTTCTTGTGGAATTAGATCCCAAGCTTCCTGGTTCCCTTTTCAAAAGACACCCTAAAAATATGGCGACATAGAAGCCCAGATTGGTGATAAACCTTACCAAGAGACCTTGTAGATGTAGGTGATTGAGAATTCCAAGAACGGATTCCTTTTCCGTTCTCAGCAAGATGCCCTGATTTTCCCTGTCTATGAGGATTTCAAAACTCTGTATACAAAAATGCAGATGCCCAGATATTTCCTAGGGACGTGGAATACATGATTCCTGGTTACATTTTAATAATTCGTACTAAATATTTGGCAACTGCAAAACCCTCAGCCCCTCTACAAATAAAAGTACCTACGGAAATTTAAGGATTACCACGTTCATCTTAAGACCAGTGTTACCTCCAAATACGGCAAGAAGATACTTTTGTTCCGTGAATCTGGCCTTAGTTGTCCTGAAGAACCTATGGGACTTGTACTACCAGGTACCCCTTTACAACTCTCAAGAGGACCAGAATGTTGCTGGAGTCCTGGAATGACTGATTCATGATACCCACAAGCCAAATATCTCCGAAACATGAGATGAGCTCAAAGCCCTGATTCTTGTTTATCCCGTACAAGACACCCTGAGAATTTTTCGAATTGGGGACTAGTGTATCACAGATTCCTTATTCTTCCTTAGCGAGAGGCCGTGTAGTGTCCTGTATATGAGGACTCCCTTTCCCCAGAATCCTATTTCGAATCCCTGATTCTTGTTCAGCCCTTAGCAAGATGTCATGTAGATATTGTTACACAGGAACAGTGCAAAACAGGTTTCTTATTTCCCTTTAGCAAGGAATGGTGCAGATTCTGTATATGAGGACTGGTATTACGTATGTTACAGCTTCTAAACCCTGATTCTTGTTGAGCCCACAGCAGATTGTCTGTTGATTTTTAGGACTGAGGACTGCTATAACCCTAATTCTTCTTCTTCCTGGGCAAGGGGCCGTGTATTTTCCTGTATATTAGGACTCTTATTACATAGATTCTGCTTCGAAACTCTTATTCTTTTTTAGCCCTTTCCAAGATGACTTGTAGGCTTTTGGGATTGAGGACTTATGTAACCCATATTCCTTATTCCTTCTTAACAAAAGGTCATGTGGTTGCCTGTATATAAGGACTCCATTTCCCTAGATTCATGCTCGAAATCACCTTGATTCATCTTTAGCCCATAGCAAGATGACCTAAAAGTTTTTTGGGATTCAGGACACGAGTTATGCAATTTGCTTATTCTTACTTAGCAATAGCCAGTGAAGTTTCATGTATGTGAGGACTCTCATTACCCAGATTTCAACTTCTAAAACCTGATTCCTGGTTACCTCTTAGGAAGATCGCCTGTAGTTGTCAGGTTTGAGGACTCATGTAACCATGATTCCTTATACTTCCTTAGCAATATGATGTGTACTTACCTGTATATGATGATTCCTATTAGCCAGCTTCCTGCTTCACTCTGCAGGATGCTGAGACAGTTCGCGGTGATTGAGAATTCCAGTTGTTGGGATATCAAGAGAAATAAGCCCATAATGTTTTCTGGGATCTGGAATCCAAGATTCCTGTTTCCCTTTCACATGACCTCCCCAAAATGTGGAATCTTCAAAACACAACATCCCAATTCCGACCTG
This sequence comes from Carlito syrichta, assembly GCF_000164805.1. Classification (NCBI taxonomy): domain Eukaryota; kingdom Metazoa; phylum Chordata; class Mammalia; order Primates; family Tarsiidae; genus Carlito; species Carlito syrichta. Next base: position 3,780 of record NW_007253312.1, read on the forward strand.
CACACCCACATGAATTTTCTGTAGTTTGAGGTCACCTGAATCGAGGGATTTTGTACCAATATGACTTTTGATTCTGAGGACAATGATTATGGTCATAGATGTTCCTAGGACACAAAAGGATTTGTAGGGCCAGATCCTTGATTACAACTAACAAGAGGACCAGAAAGTTCCTGTGGATTTGTAATGACAGATTTAGCGTATCCATGGAGCAAGTAGCTCTGAAAAATGTAGGGACCCAGAAGCCCAGATTGCTGATTAAACCTTATCAAGAGGACCTGTGGATTCCGGTTAATGAGAACTCCTAGAACCGGATTTCCTTTTCGTTCTCAGCAAGATGCCCTGATTTTCCCTGTTGATGTGGATTCCAAACGCTGAATACAAAAAGACAGATGCCCAGAAGTTTCCTAGGGACGTGGAATCCATTATTCCTGGTTACCTTTAAAAAGACGTACTAAACATTTAGCATCTGCAAAACCCTTGTCCCCTCTCAAAATAAAAAGAGAAACAGAAGATGAAGGAATACACGGTTCACCCTGAGTGCAGAGTTACATCCAAATATGACAAGAAGATTCTTTTTGTCCTGGAATCTGGCCTTAGTTGTTCCGAGGAACCTAACGGACTTGGAGTGCCCGATACCCGTTTCCAACTTTCAAGAGTACCAAAATGTTGCTGGAGTCCTGAAATGAGTGATTCGTATTATTCGCATGCTAAATTGCTCCAAAACATATGTGGAGATCGAAGAAGTGTTTCTTGTTTGTCCCATAGCAGACACCCTGGGAATTTTTTGGATTGAGGACTCATACAACCAAGATTCTTTATTCTTCCTTAGTTAGAGGCCGTGCAGTGTCCTGTATATGAGTCCTCTCTTTCCCTAGATTCCTGTTTTGAAACCCTGATTCTTGTTTAGTGCTTAGTATGACGCCATGTAGATTTTATGATAGTGGAACCGTGCAAAACAGATTTCTTCTTTTTTCTTAACTAGAGGCCATGTTGTTTCTCTGTATATGAGGACTGCTATTACCCACATACATGCCTCGAATCCCTGATTTTTCTTTAGACGTCAGCAAGATACCCTGAGGACTGGTGTCACCCAGATTCCTTATTTTTAGCAACAACTGTGCAGTTGCCTGTATATGAGTACTCCCTTCCCCAGATACCTGCGTCTAAACCCTGATGCTTGTTTAGAACTTAGGAAGACACTGTGTAGATTTTTGGGGATTGAGAACACATGTAACCAGATTACTTATTTTTTCGTAGGACAAATCCGTACAGTTGCCTGTATATGAGGATTTCATTACCTAGATTATGCTTCAACAACCGAAATTCGTGTTTAGCCCTTAGCAAGACACCCTGTAGTTTTTTTGGGGATTGAGGACACGTGTAAACCAAATTCCTTATTCTTCCTTAGCAATAGACAGTGCAGTCTCCAGTATATGAGGACTCCCATTTTGCAGATTCCTATCACAAAACCTGATTGGTGGTTATCTCTTAGCAAGACGCTCTGTAGATTTTTGGAGTGGAGGACTCGTGTAACCAAGATTCCTTACTGTTCCGTAGCAACAGGTCGTGTAGTGTTCTGTATATGAGGACTCCCATTACTGAAATTCCTGCTTCATTTTCACCAAGACGCCAAGGTATTTCCTGTTGAACTGGAATTCCAGTTGCTTGGATATTAAGAGAAAGACTCCCATAAAGTTATTGTGGAAGTGGAAACCAAGATTCCTGGCTCCCTTTTCAAAAGACACCCTAAGATTTTGGCGACATAGAAGCACCGATAGCTGATTTAACCTTATCAAGGGACCTTGTAGATTTAGGCGATTGAGAACTCCAAGAACTGGATTCCCTTTCCGTTCTCAGCAGGATGCCCTGGTTTTCCCTGTCTATGTGGATTCCAAAACTCTGTATACTAAAATGCAGATGCGCAGATGTTTCTTAGGGACGTGGGATCCATGACTCCTGGTTACATTTTAATAATTCGTGCTAAATATTTGGCAAATGCAAAACCTTCGGCCCCTCTCCAAATAAAAGTACAAACGGAAATTTAAGTATTACCAAGTTCATCTTAAGACCAGCGTTACATCCAAATACGTCAAGAAGATGTTTTTTTTTCCTGGAATCTGGCCTTAGTTGTCCCGAGGAACCTAAGGGACTTGTACTACCAGATACCCGTTTACAACTCTCAAGAGGACGAGAATATTGCTGGAGTCCTGGAATGACTGATTCATGATACCCACAAGCCAAATATCTCCGAAACATGAGACGAGCTCAAAGCCCTGATTCTTGTTTATCCCGCAGTAAGACACCCTGAGAATTTTTCAGATTGGGGACTAGTGTATCACAGATTCCTTATTCTTACTTATCGAGGGGCTGTGTAGTGTCCTGTATATGAGGGCTCCCTTTCCCCAGAATCCTGTTTCGAACCCCTGATTCTTGTTTAGCCCTTAGCACGATATCATATAGATATTGTGTCAGAGGAACCGTGTAAAACAGGTGTCTCATTTTTCCTTAGCAAGAGATCGTGTAGATTTTTTATATGAGGACTGCTATTACCTAAGTTGCAGCTTCTAAACCCTGATTCTTGTTTAGTCCACAGCAGATAGCCTGTTGATTTTAGGACTGAGGACTGCTATAACCCCGATTCTTTATATTCCGTGGTAAGGGACTGTGTATTTCCCTGTAGATTAGGATGCCAATATCATAGATCCAGCATCGAAACTCTGATTCATTTTTAGCCCTTTCCAAGATGCCCTGTAGATTTTTGGGATTGAGGTCTCGTGTAACCCAGATTCCTTATTATTTCTTAGCAAAAATCATGTAGTTGCCTGTATATGAGTACTCCAGTTCCCCAGATTCATGCTCGAAAACACCTTGATTCGTGTTTAGCCAATAGCAAGACGACCTGAAGATTTTTGGGGATTGAGGATATGAGTAATGCAGATTCCTTATTCTTACTTAGCAATTGGCCGTGTAGTTTCCTGTATGGGAGGACTCCCATTACCCAGATTCCAACTTCAAAAACCTGATTCGTGGTTACCTCTTAGGAAGACGGTTTGTAGTTTTTGGGATTGAGGACTCATGTAACCAAGATTCCTTATACTTCCTAAGCAATATGACGTGTAGTTTCTTGTATATGACGACTCCCATTACCCAGCTTCCTCCTTCACTCTGCAGGATGCTGAGACAGTTCCTGGAGACCGAGCATCCAGTTGTTTCGATATCACGAGAGAGACGCCCATAATGTTCTTTGGGAAATGGAATCCAAGATTCCTGGATCCCCTTCACAAGACCTCCCCAAAATGTGGAATCTTCAAAACACAACATTTCAATTCCCACCTGCCCACCCACAAGAATTTTCTGTACTTTGAGGTCATCTGAATTGAGAGATTTTGTACCAATATGATTTTTGACTCTGGGGACCATGATTATGGTCGTAGATGCTCCTAGGACTCAAAAGGAATTGTAGGGCCAGATCCTTGATTACAACAGACAAGAGGACCAGAATGTTCCTGTGGATCTGTAATGACAGATTTAGTGTATCCACGGAGAAAGTAGCTCTGAAAAATGTAGGAACCCAGACTCCCAGATTGTTGATTAAACCTTATCAAGAGGCCCTGTATATTGCGGTTAATGAGACCTCCTAGAACCGTATTTCCTTTTTGTTCTCAACAAGATGCCCTGATTTTCCTTGTCGATGTGGATAACAAACTCTGTATACAAAAAGGCAGATGCCCAGAAGTTTCCTAGGGACGTGGAATCCATGATACCTGGTTACCTTTAAAAACACATACTAAACATTTGGAATCTGCAAAACCCTTGTCCCCTCTCAAAATAAAAAGAGAAACGGAAGGTGAAGGATTACACGGTTCACCTTAAGACCAGCGTTACATCCAAATATGGCAAGGAGATTCTTTTTGACCTGGAATCTGGCCTTAGTTGTTCCAAGTAACCTACCAGATTTGGAGTGGCCAATACCCGTTTACAACTTTCAAGAGGACCAGAATGTTGCTGGAGTCCTGAAATGAGTGATTCGTTATATCCACATGCTAAATTACTCCGAAACATTTGGGGAGCTTGAAGAACTGTTTCTTGTTTGTCCCATAGCAGACACGCTGGGAATTTTTTGGATTCAGGACTCGTACAACTAAGATTCTTTATTCTTCCTTAGTTAGAGGCTGTGTAGTGTCCTGTATATGAGGACTCTCTTTCCCTAGATTCCTGTTTTGAAACCCTGATTCTTGTTTAGCTCTTAGCAAGATGCCAAGAAGATTTTTTGATATAGGAACCATGTAAAACAGATTTCTTCTTTTTTCTTAGCAAGAGGCCATGTAGTTTCCTGTATATGAGGATGGCTATTACCCACATTCATGCCTCAAATCACTGATTCTTCTTTACCTGTCAGCAACATGCCCTGTCGATTTGCAGGACTGAGGACTTGTATAACCCAGATTCCTTCTTTTTAGCGACAGACGTGCAGTTGCCTGTATATGAGTACTCCCTTTCTCAGATACATGCGTCGAAAATGCGATGCTGGGTTAGAACCTAGGAAGGCACCGTGTAGTTTATAAGGGATTGAGAAAACATGTCACCCAGATTTCCTATTCTTTCTTGGGAAAAGTCCGTGCAGTTGCCTGTATTTGAGGCTTTCTTTTCCCTAGATTATGCTTCAAATACCCAAATTCTTGTTTAGCCTTTAGCAAGACACTATGAAGTTTTTTTTGGGGATTGAGGACACGTGTAAACCAGATTCGTTATTCTTCCTTAGCAATAGACATTGCAGTTTCCTGCATATGAGTACTCCCATTATCCAGATTCTTACTCCCAAAACCTGATTGGAGTTTATCCCTTAGCAAGATGCTCAGTAGATTTTTGTGATGGAGGACTCTTGTAACCAAGATTCCTTATTGTTCCATAGCAACAGGTCGTGTAGTGTTCTGTATATGAGGATCCCCATTACTGAAATTCCTGCTTCATTCTCAGCAAGATGCCGAGACATTTCCTGGTGATCTAGAATTCCAGTTGCTTGGATATCCAGAGAAAGACTCCCATAAAGTTCTTGTGGAATTAGATCCCAAATTCCCGATTCCCTTTTCAAAAGACACCCTAAAAAGTTGGCGACATAGAAGCCCAGATTGCTGATAAACCTTATCAAGAGACCTTGTAGATGTAAGCGATTGAGAACTCCAAGAACCGGATTCCCTTTCCGTTCTCAGCAAGATGTCCTGATTTTCCCTGTCTATGAAGATTTCAAAACTCTGTATACAAAAATATAGATGCCCAGATGTTTCCTAGGGACGTGAAATCCATGATTCCTGGTTACATTTTAATAATTCGTTCTAAAGATTTGGCAACTGCAAAACCCTCGGCTCTCTCCAAATAAAAGTACAAACGGAAATCTAAGGATTAACAAGTTCATATTAAGACCAGAGTTACATCCAAATAAGGCAAGAAGATACTTTTGTTCCGGGAATCTGGCCTTAGATACCCCGAGGAACCTAAGGAACTTGTACTACCAGATACCCGTTTACAACTCTTAAAGGACCAGAATGTTGCTGCAGTCCTGAAATGACTGATTCGTAATACCCACAAGCCAAATATCTCCAAAACATGAGAGAAGCTCGAAGACCCGATTATTGTTTATCCCGTAGCAAGGCACCCTGAGGATTTTTCGGATTGGGGACTAGTGTATCACGGATTCCTTATTCTTCCTTAGCGAGGGCCCATGTAGTGTCCTGTATATGAGGACTCCCTTTCCCCAGAATCCTGTTTTGAAACACTGATTCTTGTTTAGTACTTAGCAAGCTGTCATGTAGATACTCTGACGGAGGAACCGTGTAAAACTGCTTTCTTATTTCTCCTTACCAAGAGATCATTTAGATTCAGTATATGAGGACTGCTATTACCTTTGTTGCAGCTTCTAAACACTGATGCTTGTTTAGTCCACAGCAGAAGGCTTGTTGATTTTTA
>NW_007253312.1:9780-10681 GCF_000164805.1 Carlito syrichta
CATTTCCCCAGATTCATGCTAGAAAACACACTGTTTTGTGTTTAGCCCATAGCAAGATGATCTGAAGTTTTTTGGGATTGAGGACACGAGTAACGCAGAATCCTTATACTTACTTAGCAATAGGCAATGAAGTTTCCTGTATGTGAGGACTCCCATTACCCAGATTCCGACTTCAAAACCTGATTTGTGTTTACCTCTTAGGAAGAAGGCCTGTAGATTTTGGGATTGAGAACTCATGTAACCAAGATTCCTTATACTTCCTTAGCAATATGACGTGTAGTTTCCTGTATATGATGACTCCCATTACCCAGCTTCCTTCATCACTCTGCCTGATTCCGAGACAGTTCCTGGAGACCGAGCATCCAGTTGTTTGGATATCACGAGAGAGATGCCCATAAAGTTCTTTGGGAACTGGAATCCAAGATTCCTGGTTCCCCTTCACAAGACCTCCCCAAAATGTGGAATCTTCAAAACCAAACATACCAATTCCGACCTGCCCGCCACAAGAATTTTCTGTAGTTTGAGGTCACCTGAATCGAGGGATTTTGTAGCAATATGACTTTTGATTCTGGGGAACATGATTACGGTCATAGATGTTCCTAGGACATGAAAGTATTTGTAGGACCAGATCTTTGATTACAGCTAACAGGAGGACCAGAGAGTTGCTGTGGATATTTAATGACAGATTTAGTGTGTCCACGGAGCAAGTAGCTCTGAAAACTGTAGGAACCCAGAAGCCCAGATTGCTGATTAAACCGTATCAAGAGGCCCTTTAGATTCCGGTTAATGAGAACTCCTAGAAACGTATTTCCTTTTTGTTCTCAGCAAGATACCCTGATGTTCCCTGTCGATGTGGATAACAAACTCTGTATACAAAAAGAGAGATGCCCAGAAGTTTCCT
>NW_007253313.1:0-9542 GCF_000164805.1 Carlito syrichta
TACAAGGATCAGGACCACATAGGTAGTGTGAGCCCCAGACAGTACATTGGATGGTGGTGGGAGAATCAGGTGACAGGTGTTAATGAGACAATGTTTGGTTGCTTTAGGAAGAAAGGGCAGTTCACAAAAGCATTTTTTTCTGTTAGAGTAGTGACTTATAAGGCACACTGAATGGTCCAGCAGCCTACTCAGTTTCAACCATTCTAATCTCCAATGACCTAGTACCTGAATCATGCCCAACCAGGTTCTCCTGGGTTTTTGCTTCCAGCACTGATTTTTGAACCTGGGCTAACAGATCTGATTCTGCTTGATGTCATTCTCCTGACAGTAACCCTGAGCATTTTAATCTGTCCAATCTTGCTACTTTCTTGGCATTCCTTAAAAGATGAGGGTGGACAGGTTTGAGTCAGGAGGAAATGTTCCATCACTGACTAATTTTATGACTCCTAACAAATTACCTAAACTCTCTAAACCTCACTCTTTCATCTGTAAAAATAGAAAAGATTGGCCACATAGGAGTGTTGTGAAGATTAAATTATGCTATTTATGTTTGGCTTGCTATCTGCCCCTTAAAAGGTGATCATTATTTCTACAAAGCAGGGCTCCTCCAAATGTCATACTTGGAGCAGTTTTGCTTGTCTGTGACAGGTCTGTGATGAAAAAAGGCACAAAAATTGAGAGCTAATCCTTAGACACTTTCAGATTGGAAATTTTCTTAAAAATTGGTTCTTCCCTCAAATACTTTGAAAAGCAGTGACATACATGAGACTTAATTGAGGAAATGTCTGACGTACAGCTTAGCTTATGTCACCTGGGATGTCATTCTTAAGAAATATTCATTGACCTCTCCCTTTTCTGCTAGTTGATTGTCTCCATGGAATTGCCCCTCTTGAAAGTCTTCCTATCACGCCATGATATTCACGAAGGACCTCTTTCTCTTTTCTGCTCATCTCTTTGTGTCTGTTAAGGAAACACAAATTAATGTTAACATTTGTTCAACACATAGCTCACAAAATCTGTTTCAGAAGCACATGGGATGCATTCCAAACCCAACTGGCATTTCTGATTTGTGTTACCCATGCCATTTCTCAAAGCTGTCAGAGGATACTTAAAAGTCAGAGGAGAAAATCTAAGTCTTTTCATGTTAAGATGTAGTGACTGTACTAGAAAGCAAGCATTAACAGTTTCAGAAAAGGGAGAAAGGAGGGCTTGATTAAATCTAAATACAACAATCCATTCTAAACGTATGCCAAGGTCAGCTTATCCATTAGTTTCAGGACAAAAGTTGCATTTGGAGCACTGATTTTTCATGCCCCCTCCTGAAACACGCAGTCATCGTGGAGACATTAATTAGTGCACTGTGCATGATTGCCTATGGCTATGGGAGAGGCAATGTGCCAGCTAGCCCTTTAGGGTCAACTGGTGGCTGAAGAAAAGGCCAGCCTGCAAAGTCACAGTAAATTTGATGAAGTCAGGGACTTCATATTCCATTTTTAATACAACCTCTACCTAGAATAGGACCTGGAACTTAGTAGGCATTCAATAAAATTCAATAAAATATTTATTGAATGAGTAAATGGTTTCTAATGTCAGCAAATCTAGAATACCCCTAGAAACCTGATTTTTTCACTGGTTCAGATCAGGATGTCTGGTTTGAGTCAATGGCAGAAACAGGAAATGAACATAAATCTGTCCAACTCCAGAGTTCATGCTCACTGTAATACAGCCTGCTGCAGAGCTGACGCCAGATACAAATGGCATGACCTTCACAACTGTGGTGACTGTAGAATGCCTAATCCAAGCCACCCACTCCCTAGATCTCATGAGGCTGTGCTACCCCTCACTTTTCTCACTCCTCTCTAAAGAGGAATGTATAGTGGTGTGTCTTAGCTTATTGCCAGGAAACAATTTTGGATGTATTTATTATGGGCAAAGAGTCCTCCCTTTCTTTGTCATTCTCTATGGAACGTATCCTGGCCTTGTCTTCAAGAACCCAACCTGGCCCTTAGGCATACAAAGGTAGACATTACTGCAGTAAGTTGACGTACAAAACCAAAGTGGAATATGGTTCTAAAAACCCATTCGAGTCTTATCTTTACCCCCCCCATTCTAATAGCCATGTGCACTATATTACACTTGAGCTTCCTTCACTTGAATAATTTTAATACAGCAACAGAACTAACAGTGTTTGCTTAAGTAAACATGATAGCACTTTCCACGCAAATTGACCTCCTTTCTTTGATCAGCTTAATTAAAAAATAAAATAAAATAAAAGGTGAGCTCTGTATTGAGCCCTGAAGGGTAGAGGATTCAGAGTTTGTAATCTTGAGGGGCCAAAAGACTTTCAGACTGATAAACTCAGAGTCCTTTGACTTGGCATCAATAATCTAATTAGTGGCTTCATAAAGTGAGGCTTGTGCTTTAAGAGTTGTAAAAAATTGAGGCCAGAAGAAAAATGAGAATGAAGGCATGGGTTGAAATGGAAAGGAAGAAAGGCTTGAAAGGAAGAAAAGCAAATCAAGAAATATAATTATACTTTTTTTTAACCTCTGTTGATTGAGATTCTGCCTATTTCTACTCTGCCTGGTGCAACAATCGACCACTTGACAAGTATTTCTATCATTTATGCTTCTTACACTTTTGGGACCAATGTGGCTGCCCAAAGAGGAGATGGAGATATGCTGGTTTGGAATATTTTAGAAAATGGAGCTTATATTCTTGAATACAAGATTTTGGTTTTGTTTTTGTTTCATTTTAAATTTGTGGGTTATAAGTCAGGATTGGATACATATGTGGTTTAGGTACAGATGGAGTTTTGGGGTTCCCATTGAGCCTCACTTCACCTGGATTAGGATCAGGCACTCTTGTTGATGTTATGTGCCCCCTCTCCCTCCCTTGGCAGTTTCTGCTACTGCCAACTCCCAGACACATAATAATTTGCTTACTCAAACTAGGTATAAAAGAAAAAATCCTAAAGGTGGCAAGAGAGAAAAGTCAGACTACCTACCAGGGAAGACCAATTAGAATAACAGCAGACTTATCTACAGATACACTACAAGCTAGAAGAGACTGGATTCCAATCTTCAAAGTTCTCAAAGATAAACAATTCCAACCAAGAATTTCCTACACATCTAAGGTAAGCTTCCTCATTCTCATATAAAATGAAATAATTCCAGCATCTTGATCACTGAGACCCTGTTTATCTCTCTCTATTGGGCAACTTCTTTTTAATGTGGTGAAAGGGCATTGGAGCTCAAACAATACCACGTAGGCTAGAGTTAGAGAGAGAGAAAGATAAATCTGATTCTTCAGTTAAAAATGTTAATCCTGTTCAACACTTTTTAAAAATCATTTAAGAACTTCTCAGGATGTTCCTTGAGTCTTTTTCTCCCTGTATATTCTCTCTCTGTCATCTTCATTTTCCTTAGTTTTTCTGTTTGATCCATTCCAGTGTGGTGTTATAGTACAGCTTTAATCAGAGAAATCTGGGTACAATTCCTGGCTCTCCCTAATAATATGTCTTTTTCTCTTTAAAACCCATGGATGTATTTATACTGTTAATACTTATTTAAAATTGCCATTTGTATAGCAATTTCTATGTTCACCACTTTTCTTGCATCTTATACTTTCCTTCTAGGGACCATTTTCCTGTTTTCTGAAAAGGACTTTTACTGTAAGTTTATTTTTCTTTTATTACCTTCCTCAACTTTTATTGTTAGCAAACATGCTCAGTTTTGTCTGGAAGTATATTTATTCCACCCTTTTTTTTTTCATTTTTACTTTAGTGTTGTAGAATACAAGTGAGGATTTGCAGCATAAGTAGGCAGCATGCAGGTGAAGTTTGGGCTTCTAGCTGGCCCTCTTTCCCCTTGGTAGTGGACTAGATAACCTTTGTGTTGCTACATGTGCCCCTCCCTACAGCCTCTCTCCCTTCTCTAGTAGTGCTCAGTGTCTGCCACTCCCACTCTTCTGCTAGTGTCACAGGTATTCAGAACCTACTTATGAGTGAGAACATGTGGTATTCAGTTCTTTGTTTCTATGAATGTTCACCTAGTATAACGGTCTCCAACTGCATCTAAGGTGCTGCAAAGGCCACAACTTTGCTCTTCTTTATAACTACATGGTATTTCATCATGTATATGACCACATTTTATTTATCCAGGCCAATTTCAACGAGCATCTGGACTGGTTTCATGTTTTTGCTGTTGTGAAAAGTGTGGCAATAAGCATACATGTAAGGTGTCTTTTTGGTAGAGAGATTTATGTTCTTCCAGTTATATTCCCAGAGGAGGGATTGCTGGATCATATTGGAGCTCAATTTTTACTCTACACTACATTCCACACAGATTGAATTACCTTCTATTCCCACTGATAGTGCAGAAGCTTTCTTTCTTTTTTTATTCCTCTCTGCAGCCACTCTAGCACCTGTGGGGTTTTTTTTACTTTTTTTTTTTTGAGTTTGAGTCTCACTCTTATCACCCAGGCTGGAATGCAGCAGCATGATCACAACCACTGCAGGCTTGACCTTCTGGGCTTAAGTGATCCTTCCACTTCAGCCTTCCAAGTAGCTGGAACTACAGACACATGTCCCCATGTCCAGTTAGTATTTTTGTGAGTTATTGTGGAGACGAGGTCTCACCAAGTTACCTAGGCTGGCCTGGAACCCTCAGGCTCAGGCAACCTTCTTGCCTTGGCCCCCCAAAGTGCTGGATTATTGGTTGAGCCAGTGTGCCCAGCGAACTATTTTTAAAGAATTTTCATATACACCCGGGGAGCCAAAAACCCGTATACATACCTTAAGAGACGTTATTTATGTATTACTTTTCAATGGCAAATAGAGTTACAGTAGCAATGTGTAATATGATGTTTGCTCAAAAAATGGCATTAATCAAATGAATGCTAGCATCACCATGTGACAGAGAGGACAGTCAAAGTAAATGTCAGAGGCACAGTTGTCATTCGAGGAGTGCAAGACCATTTTTAAGTGTTATTTGTAATTTGAGAATGTTGTGGAAGTACGACGACAATGGAGACATGAGAATGTAACAGAGTCTCCAACACGCCTAACAACTGCATGCATTCATAGTAAGCTTGAGACTCGTAGTACTGTGTGTGATGTGCACAAGGGGCAATCCAGGAGGTCTCACACAGCAAGAAGTCCTTGCAGTAGTTTGCTGTAACCAGAAGTGACTGGACGCTGATGGTAACCATTTTGAGCACCACTTGTAATTGCCGAATCCAAACGTGACTTGTATTCACCTTTTGTTATCAGTACATATGAGATATTACAGTTTTAATACGGTTTTTTCCTTTCTTAAAATGTGTGTACATTTTTTGCCTCCCTCTGCTTAATCTTAGGTTAGCAGTTATATTTCCTCGGTGTACTGAAGAGGTTGTTTCAGTGTCTTCTTATCCTACAACTGTTGCTGATATTTCAGTTGTCTAATAGTTGACACTTGATGGTGTTTTAAAAAAAATCTGTTTCTCACTGACCTAATGGACTTTTCTTTGTCTCTCTCATTTCAGTTTCATTTCCAGTACAATGTATTTAGGTGTGACAATCTTTTTTACCCCTGAATTTCACTGGAATTCCTCATTCTGATGGTTCAAGTTTTTCATCAATTCTAAAAGGTTTTATCCATTGCCTCTTCTTACAGCTATATGGGAACCTACACTTACCTCAGAAGAAAACATTGAATTCACACAATTGTCTGCAGAGCTCTCTGTTGTCTGCACTGGGGCAGCGAAGGGGAGGGTAACCACTCCTGCTACCCCATCCTTGGTAGCCGGGTCTGTATTCACAGTTTTCTTTTGCAAGAAAGTGGCTGAATCAGTGTTGGATTGTGATATTCAAACACCATTTCTTTTTTATCAGTGCTTCAAAGTGCTGTTCATGATTTCTAGTAGGAAGGTTTTTGTTTTTGTTTTTCTGCAGGCTTTAGTGTTTCCATCATAGAGTTGGATTCAACAAGCACTACTATGAGGTAGGTGTACTGGAGGCAATTACTTTGTTTGCCTGGTTTTTTGGTGGGGGAATGACCACACTTGTAACACTTGTCAGGTAGGTTCACATCCCTGCACTCTCATGCAGAAATACCCTGGTGATTCAAATGCTTGGGTTACTTGAGTAAAATTAAAGTAATTTTTTTTTATAAGAAGGAGAGGTCATATCTCAGTGTTAAAAAATCTCTATCAAGTGATGCAGTACATAGTCTTTGTTAATGAAAAAGTGTCAAATCTGTTTCTGCTGCTTTTCTTCGTTTTCTTCCAGGTTTTTTTTTTCTTTGATGCATCCCATTAGTTATTGATCATTCCTGACCAAAGTATAAAGAAGAAACCATATGTTGGTTCATACACCCTCTTCTGAGAAAGACAGATTCTCACTTCCTGTTACTTACAAAGACTCCAATCTGCAGCAAATAATGAGGTGAGCCTTGAATGTTGTACATATTACTATTCAATCAATATTTGCTGAATTTAATATAACAAATTGGAGTAACATTCAGGACATCATGGTAGTGTGTGGGAAAGACGAAACTAAAAAGGCAAAGGTGAACATTTCTGGAGAAGAGAAACTTGTCTCACGTGTTGATGATGTCTGCTGATGTGTTTTCTTTCCTTAAATTTCATTGACTTGAGAATTTTCTGGGAGAAAACTAACTCTTGTGGAAGCATAAGGAATTTTTGAAAAATTGTGTCTTGTGAAATATCTAATCCAGCAGACGTATTTTCCTGATGAGTAAGTAGCTTCTTTCACTTCTATTCCTCCTTGTACCAGTTCATTGCAATACAAAGCTCAATGGAAAAGGTTATCACAATTTCAATGTAGCTAAGGAGAAACGACAGCTCTGCACTTCTGAATGAAATGGAATGCTCGATAAAGCTGCCAAAGTAGTAATAATTGCCTAATGGATTTGGGCAAATATGCCTATCTACTCCCAATACGTCACCCGAAAAATATACCTAAGTGGTAGTAGAGGACATCCTCTTCTCCATTGTAAGACATGTAATGCTATTTACCTGTAGAGGCATACACCATTGTTTTGGGGAGCTTAGGAAAGAGGGGAACAACATAACATAAAATAGAAGTTGCTAGGTGGTTGTTTGGTGCTTTTCTTTTCTGTTACATCTTCTGTTACTGTTTTCCAAAAAATGAAAGTGTCTGTTATAATGAGCTAAAATACTCAAGCATTTTTGTATCACCTGCATGAAACATTTATGTTCCTAAATCATTTTACTATGACAACTTCATCAACAATTTGCCAATTTTTTGATGACTCATGAATAACACATGTCTATTTCATCATACCAAATATTTCCACTGAAATAATATTCAAGAGTTGAAAGCATTTCCAGAAGAACTATGTCAAGGCTTCTATCTTCAGGGATCATCAGGTGTTTCTAAATACCCCAGGAGGAAGTGAGGCTCCCATAACAATGTGTCTAAGATGGGAAAATTGTTTCCATGAGGAAGAAGAGTTAAGGCTTAAAAGAAGTTAGAGAGAAGATGTGGCCTGATGGACAGCCCACTTTGGAGACAACAATCGTGGCCTAGGCTACCCTTCAGACAACTCTACCGCTTGCTGTCATTCAACCAAATGCACTTGTCCCTAAAGGACCACTCTTCAAAGCATGACCCTGAATGTAGAGACAGCTTTAATTATCAGTGACACCCTAAACGTCCACCAATATTGTGGTTTATCTTCCAACTAAAAGGACAAATAAGGTCTAAGAGAAATGTAAAATTTTGGTTATAGAACTCAGAAGGGAAGAAAGATAGTATCGAGTAAGTACCCAAAGTCACCCATCGTCTGGTTTAAAATTAGGGCTGGGGGCCCAGATGTGCTTCTCAAATTCATGAGAGTGGGCAACCCTTTTAGCAATCTAGTTATTAAGTGAAATACCACTTAAATCCCAGGGGAGCTTTTACCACTGAAGTTTGATTTTTAGTTCAGGCCAAGACACCATCTCAGTGTACAAAAAATATTTGTATAATAAATTAAAGCATTCAATTCTAAGGAAATAAATAATGGGTTCTTTTCATATCCACTTAACAATACAGAACATTCTAGCACTAAAGTATGCTTTCAAATAAATACCTGTTTACCTCAGCATCTCAACAAGATTAGAAAAAGTTTTTACTTGTCTTTTATTTGTCGTATACTAATGCTTTTCTTACACCAAATGATGAAGCTGGTGTATGATCTTTATCCGGGGCTAAAGCAAGCACTAAATTGACTCTCTACTTCTGCCTCTGGGTGTTATGGTAAGCTAAAAGAGCAAAGTGTCCCTACAGAGTAACCAGGAAAAGCCAGGTAACTTACAAAGTATTTTACAAGTCATCACAGAGGGGCACTTCTATGACAATTGATGAAAGACTCCCACAAACCTTGAAAACTCTGGCAAAACCTGTCAAAATAAACCTTTTTAAAACTCCAGAAATTAATTAAAACCTTACCACAATCCAAAGAGCTTTCATTTAAGACAAATATCTGAATCACAGAAAGAACTGCAAATTCTGTGGCATTGTAACCTACCCAAAATATGATACCCCTCACTCCATTCCCACAGCAGCTTCAAAAACCACCAGCTCAGACGGGCTCGGTGGCTCAGCCTGCAATCCCAGCACTTTGGGAGGCCGAGACAAGTGGATTGCCTGAGCCTGTGGGTTTGAGATCCACCTGGGCAACTTGGCAAAAACTTGTGTCAACAATTTAAAAAAAATTAGCCAGGCATGGTAGTGTGCACCTGCAGTTAAGGCTACTTGGAAGGCTGAGGCAGAAGGATCACTGGAGCACAGCAGGGTTGAGGTTATGGTGGCCGGTAATGTGCCATTGCACTCCAGTCTGAGTGACAGTGAGAGCCCAACTCTAAAAAAAAAAAGAACAGAAAAACACCAGCTCCACACCTACATTAAGTATGGGAAACAGCAGCCTAGTAGTCACTGGAGCAGGGCGCCAAGGGTTTAGAGCTCTCCAAAATCCCCATCCTCACAGAACGGTCAATAGTAGACCAATCTTTCAGATCATTGCAAAGCTCCTTCTCAGGGTTTGTCTTTATTAGCCCAGAAGGAGCTTGCTCTGTGTGAACAGCCCATTTCCAGGGAATCTGAGGGGGAAAAGCAGTGGCAACTGTTTAACTTTGCATCTGCCTGAGACAGCATTAACAATTGAGGCTAACGAAAGGCTAACCCAAAAGCTCAAAAGGAAAAATTGGGTAATAAAATATCCAGCAGGGGACTTTAAAAACAATGACATATTCTTGGGAACGTAGAAAGGCACGTGCCTGTGCAGGGTTGTATGTGTGCATGCCCAGGGAAGACCTGAGAAGGCCCCAATCTTTTCTCTCTGGCTGGCCTTGAGTACATCCAAGAAGCCAACTTACAAACTGTCTCCTGGAGCACAGAAGTGATGCCCCAACACAATCAGGTCACCCATTGGCTAAGGGTGGGACACATACTGGTTCCAGGCTTCTAAGGAAATCCTTATCCAGTCACTTGCTGACCATACTCAGCTGCCCAGGCTGACTTTAGTGGCCACATA
>NW_007253314.1:0-13799 GCF_000164805.1 Carlito syrichta
GCCCCTGCATGTGAGGGAGACTGGCACCAACTGAGGGAGCCCCCATACATCAGGGTAAGAATCTGAAAGAATTCTGAACCTGAAGGAGAGTCCTGCCCTGTTGGACAGCCATGCACCAGATGGAGAGTGCTGCACCTGGGGGAAAGCCCCCACAACTGAAAAAAGAGGCTTGAACACGAGGGAGAGTCTATACATTTGAGGAAGTGTTCCTGCAGTTAAGAAAGACCTGCAAATGAGAGAGAGCCCTGCAGCTAATAAAGAGTGGTAAACTTGAGGGATAGCCTCTGTATTTGGGGGAGAACCCTATCCCCAAAGGAATACGCTGTACCTGAGGGAGATCCCTGCATCTGAGAGAGCCCTCCACCCGTGAGGAGCCCTAAAACTGAAAGAATCCTGCACCAAATTGAGGTGACCATGAAAGAGAGCTCCTATATCTCTGGGGAAGAGCTCTGTTAGCTGAGGAAGGTCCCTGCACCTGAAGTAGAGTCTTAAGCTCAGGGAAAGCCCTATACCTGAGTATACCCATGCACTTGAGTAAGAGTACCGAACGTGTTAGGGAGCTCCTACACCTAAGGAAGACTGCCTGTACTTAAGGGAGATCTTTGCACCTGAAAAGAAGCACTAAACATGAAGGAGAGTCTTGTACCTGAGGAAAAGTTCAGGATCTGGAGGAAAGCCCTGCACCTGAGAAAGATCCCTGCACCTGAAGAATAGCCCCTGAAGATGGGAGAGAATCCTGCACCTGAGGGACATTCCTGTACCTGATGAACAGCACCTGAACCTGGGGGAGAGTCTTGTGCCAGATGAACTTCTGAACCTGGGAAAGTCTCTGCCCCTTAGTAGAGTCCCTAATCGCAGCAAAGAGCCCCTGACCTGGGGAAGAACACTGCCCCTAAAAATGCCCCTGCACATGAGAGAGTCTCTCCACCTGAGGGAAAGCCATGCACCTTATGAAGAGCTCCAACATCTGAGGGAGAGCACTGCACTGCAGGGAAAATTCTTGCACCTGAGGGAAAGCTCTCACCTAAGAAAGAGCCCCAAAACCAAGGGAGGCACCTGCATCTGAAAAAGAGCCCTGTATCTGAGTAAGAGCACTGATGATGAGTTACAGCTCCCATATCTGAGGATGAGCCCCTCTATCTCAGAGAGAGCCCTGTACTTGAGGAAGAGTCCTGAATGTGAGAAAGAGTCCAGCACGTGATAAAGAATCTTGCACCTGCAGAAGGGCCTGTCACTGGATGAAAAGCTGTTGCAGATGAGACAAAACTCCTGCATCTAAATAAGAATGCTGACTGAGGGAGAGCGCCTGTACTGAGAGAGACCCTGAATCTGAGGGAGAGCCAAGTACCTGATGACAAGGTTCTGAACCTGAGGAAGAGGCTCTGTACCTAAGTGAGAGCTCTTGCACCTGAGGGACAAAGAACCCCCAAACTTGAAGACGAGCCCTGTACCTGATGGAAAGTTTCTGTATTTGAGAGAGCTCTTGCACCATGGGAGGGCCCCTGCACCTGGAAGATGCCCTGCACCTGGGGGAGAGCCTCTGCCACTGAAGGAGAGCCCTCATACCTGATGAAGAGTATATAAGGGAGAGTCCTGAACCTGGAGGAAAGATCCCTTGCTACTGGAGTGAGAGTCCAGCACCAGATGAAGAGCTTCTACACATAAGAGATCCTACACCTGAGTAAGAATGCTAATCCTGAGACAGACCTACACCTGAGGAAGAGCCCTGCACCAGAGGGAGAGCTCCTGGACCTGAGAAACAGGCCCTGCACCTGAGAGAAAATTCAGCATCTTATGGAGAGTTCCTGCTCTTGAAAAGACCTTGCACCTAAGGGAGATCATTACACCTGAGGGAGAGCTGGGCACCTGAGGGATAGAACAGAACCAGAGAGAAGAAAGTCCCTGTACCTGAGGAACAGTTCATCTCCTGCATATGAGGGAGAACCCTATCCCTGAGTAAAAGTGCTGAACCTGAAGGAGAGCTCCTAAACCTGAGGGAGAGGTTTGCATCTGAGGGAGAACCCCTGCACCTGAGGAGGAGCTGCTTCACCTTAGGTTGAGTCCTAGAGCCTCAGAGGAGCTTCTGCAACTAAGGGAATGTTCCTGCATCTGGTGAAGAGATCCCTCACCGGGTCAAGAGATCCTGCTCTGTTGATGAGCTTCTGCACCTCATGAAGAACTCTTCCATCAGATGAGAAGCCTCAACACCTGAAAAAAGGGCTCCCACACCTGAAGTAGGACTCTTGCACCTAAAGCAGAGCTACCATGCCTAATGTAGAGCTTCTCCCTGTGAAAATGAGCTCCCGCACCTGATGGAGAGATCCTGCAGCTGTCAGATCAAGAGCAGAGGCATCATGGATTCTGGCTTACCTCCCTCCAGACGCAGATGCCAATGTCCATCAAGAGTTGTGCCGCATCAGAGACAAGAAAGGCGACTTGACTCACCATTAGTACAGGACTTGAGAGGAATCGGGGGCTGTAATCTCACTCTGAGCAGTTGAGCTTGAATCTGCCTGTCCCACAGCATCAGTCACCTGTCAGTGGATATTTAGGACATTAACACATTTTTACCATTAAAACCAATACTATGTGAGCACTCTTTTGCAAAAAATTTTGTACATATGTCATATTTCTTCCAAAGAAATTTCTAGAAATAAGACTGGATACCACTAAATTTCCCTTCAAAAATCTATCTTATTACTTTACCGATCGGTTCATAATAATGATGCTAATGCTGACGATAGCTGTTTTATTTCTTGGCTTCCTATATGCCAGTCACTATATTATGCACTGCTCATGCAATGTCTTGTCTGATCCTTGTGTCAACCCAGTTTGATAAGTTCTAAAATGATCTCCATTTTAGAGGTGAGGAATGGAGGCACAGGGCACACACAATATTTGCTTAAAGTGACTGAGCCAATACTAGACCCACACATTCTAATCGAGTCTATCCCATTTTTCAAAGAGAACCCACATCTAATCAGGAAGAGAAAGCTTGGGGATAAGGCAGCCATCGGGCTCAGTGATGTTGGCTGCTTCACTCAGACAGAAAGCCAAATGGAAGCTTTTAATTGAAAATGTCGCCATCTAGCACATCCTTTAAGAGATCTTGATTTTGTGTTGATGTAAAGACTCAAGTTCAAGCTCATAAAAGAGAGCTCCTGCACTGGACAGAGTCCTCCCACTTGATGAAGAGTCCCTGAAAGGAACAAAGAGCCTTGCACCTGAGGGACAGTCCAGTACCTGATGGCAAATTTTGCAGGTTAGGGAGAGCCTAACATCTAGGGGAGAGCCCTGCACCTAAGAAAGAACCCCTGCACCAGACAAAAAGTCCAGTATCTGATAAGCAGCCCATGCAGTGAAGAAAGATCTCCTGCACCTGATTAAACGCAACGAATCTGAGGGATTCCTCCTCCCCTGAGGGAGGGTCTCTGCATCTAAGCAGGAGGTCAGAACCTGATCTAGAACCCCTGCACTTGAGGGATAGCCCTGAACCTTTCAAACACCCTTTGCACCTGGAGTGCCCCTGCCCCTGGGGAAGAGGCCCTGGACTTTGGAAAGAGGCCCTCAAGCTAAGGGACAGCCCTGTGCCTAAGGAAGTGTGTCAGATACATGATGGAGAGCTTATCCACCTGAGAGAAAACCCAGCACATGAGAAAGAGCCATGAACCTGAGAAACAGCTCTGAACTTGAGTTCTACCCTGCCACTGAGACAAAGACCAGAACCTGACAATGGTCCCGAGTATCTGAGGGACAGCCCTAAACCTGACAAAGAACTGCTGCATCTGAGAAGTTGTTTCCAAACCTGAGAAAGAGACACTGCACCAGAAGAAGAGCCTCTGCACCTAATGAAGGGCCCCTGCACTTGAGGAAGAGACCTATACCTGAAGAAAACTCCTGCACCTGAGGGAGAGCCCTAAATCAGAGGGAGAGCCCCTGCCCCTGAGGGAGATCACAACATCTAGTGAAGAGTCTCTGCACCTGAGGAAGAGTCCTGCACCTGAGTATAAGGGCTGAGCCTACAGGACAGTCCTGTATCTGCAGGACAACTCCCACACCTGAGAGATACTCCAGGATATGATGAAGAGCCCCTGCAGCTGAGGAAGAGTCCTGCACCAAAAGAAGTTCCCCTGCACAAAAGGAGAGTCACACCACATGAGGGAGCCACCCTGAATCCCAGGGAGAACACTAACCTTATAAAGAGTCCCTGTACCAGAAGGAGAGCCTTGTCACTGAGGGAAAGCCCCTGAAACTGAGGAAGAGCCAGCACCTGATGAAGAGCGGTGCACCTGAAGGACAGTTCCTCACCTGATGAAGAGCCTCTGCACCTGAGGGACAGCTCCTGCACCTGAGGGAGAGCCACTGCCCATGAGGGAGAGATGCAACTCCAGAAGAGAAGTTCCTGCCCCTGAGGAAGAGAAATATACATGAGCCAAAGTTGCTGCACCTGAAAGAGAGACCCCGTACCTGAGAGAGAGCTCCTGTACCTTAGGGAGAGGCCCCTCATCTGGAATATGCCCTGCACCTGGAGAGAAAGTCCAGCAGGCAAAGAAGAGCCCCTGCATGAGGGACATCTCCAGCACCTGAGTAAAACTACTGAGTCTGAGAGAGAGACTTGCACCACAGGGATATCCTCTTTATCCAAGGTACAGTCCTTTCACCTGAGGGATCTCTCAGTACCTGATAAGCTCCTACACTTGGAGGAGAAGCCTGTACTTTTTAAAGAGCCCCTGTACCTGGAAAAGCCCCTGCCCCAGAGAAGAGCTCCTAAACATGGGGCAGAGCCCAACTACTCAGTACCTATACCTGAGAAAGAACCCTGCACATGACAAATAACCATGCACCAGAGAAAGACTTCAGTACCTGAGATAGAGTCCTGCAACTGACAAAAATCCACAACCTAAAATAGCCCTTGTACCTGGTGGAGAGCCCAGCACCTCAATAAGCCCTCCTGTATATGAGGGACAGGCTTTCCCCCTGAGGAAGTACCCCTGAATCTGAAGGAAAATGCCCACCTTATAAAGAGTCCTAAGCCGGGCTCGGTGGCTCAGCCTGTAATCCCGCGCCTTTGGGAGGCTGAGGTGAGTGGATTGCCTGAGCCCGCGGGTTCGAGACCCACCTGGGCTGCGAGACCTCATCTCTACAATAAATCAAAAAATTAGCCGGGCGTGATAGCGCACGCCTGTAGTTCCAGCTACTCGGAAGGCTGAGGCGAAAGGATCGCCAGAGCCCAGCAGGTCGAGGCTGCAGTGGCCACTCCCGGCCACTGCACTCCAGTCTGGGCGACAGAGTGAGACTCCGACTCAAAAAAAAAAAAAAAAAAGAGTCCTAGAACCTGCAAAAGAGCTCCTGCACTGGACTGGACAGAGGTCCTTGCACTTCATAAAGAGATCCTGCAATGAAGAAAGAGCCTTGCATCTAAGGGACAGCCAAGTCCCTGATGGAGAACTGTTGCATGTTAGGGAGAGTCTAATACCTGGGGGGAGAGCCCTGTACCTAAGAAAGAACCCCAGCAAAAAAAGGAAATCCCAGCATCTAATACAGAGCCCCTGCACCTAAAAAAGACCTCCTGTGCTTGAGTAAGAGCTCTGAATCTGAGGAACTCCTCCTCACCAAAGGGAAGGTCTCTGCACCTAAGGACAAACCCAGCACCTGATAAAGAGCCTCTGCACTTGGGGGAGAGTGCTAAACCTTTCGAACAGCCTTTGCACCTGAGGAGTCCAAGTCCTTGGGGAAAAGGCCATGGACTTGGGAAAGAGGCCCTCAACCCAAGGGACAGCCCTACACCTGAGGGACATCTCTGGCACTTGAGTAACAGTGCTGAGTCTGAGGGAGAACTAATGCACCTCAGGGAAATTCCCTTTACCTAAGATACAGCTCTTCCACCTGAAGAGTATCTCAGCAACTGATGGTCATCTACAACTGGAGGAGAACCTTGCACCTCATGGAAGACTGCCTGTGTCCAGAAGAGTCCCTGCCCTTGGAGAAGACCTCCTAAATATGCAGGAGGAGCCCATCCACCTCAGGGCGAGTACTTGCACCTAAGAACCTGGCACTAGGCAAAGAACCATGCACTAGAGAAAATGTCCTGTACCTGAGATAGAGCACTGCGGTTGAGAAAGAATCTAGAAGCTACTGAAGAGACCCTGTACCTGGGGGAGAGTCCTGCACCTGAAGAAGCATTCTTGTACATGAAAGAGAGTTGTTCTACCTGAGGATGCTGAATCGTACTCCTGAATCTGAAGAACACCACCTTATAAAGAGTCCCAGAACCTGAGGAGGAGCTCCTCCACCAGATGAAGACTCCACACATTTCAGGAATAGTCCCTGCAATGATAGTCCTTGTGAGACAGTCCAGTCTCAGATGGCGAAGTGTTGCCCATTAGGAGGGGATATAATACCTGGTAGACAGCCTTGCACCTAAAAAAAAAAGAGCTCCTGCACCAGACAAAAGCCCAGCATCTGATAAAGAGCCTCTGAAAAAGAAAAAGATCTTCTGTACCTGAGTAAGAGCACAGAATCTGAGGGATTTCTCCTCACTTGATGGTGGGTCTGTGCAACTAAGGACAAGCCCAAAACCTGATGAAGAGCCCCTGCTCTTGGGGGAGAACACTGCACCTTTCCAACAGCCTTTGAACCTGGAGAGCCCCTGCTTCTGGGGAAGAGCCCCTGGACTTGGGGAAGAGGCCCTCAACCTAAGGTACACACCAGCACCTGAGGAAGTGCACCAGACGTATGATGAAGAGCCTATCCACCCGAGGGAGCACACGGCACACAAGAAAGAACCCTGTAACTGAGACAGAGCCCAGAGCCTGCCAACAAGTCCATGAATCTGAGGGACAGCCATACACTTGACCTGAGGGAGAGTCCCCACACCTGAGAAAAAGCTGATGCACCTGACAAAGAGCTCCTGCACATGTCCAAGAGCTTCTGCTCTCCCTGTACCTAAGGAAAAGCCCCACTTCTGAAGGAGACTTCTTGAAACTGAGGAGAAGTTCCCACACCAGCAGAAGAACCACAGGACCTGAGGAAGAAGCACTGCACCAGAGGAAGAAGCACTGCACCAGAGGAAGAGCCACTATACCTAATGAAGGAACCCTGCACCTGAGAAAGAGCATGATACCTGAAGACAAACTCCTGTACCTGAGGGACAGCCCTAAACTGGAGGGAGAGCTACTGCCCCTGAGGGAGATCACAGCACTAGTGAAGAGCCCTTGCACCTAAGGAAGAGTCTTGCACTTGAGTCAAAGGGCTGAGCCTGAGGGATAGCCCTGCTCTTGCAGGACAGTCCCCACATATGACAGAGACTCCAGAAACTGCTGAAGAGCCCCTGCAGCTGAAGAAGTACCCCTGCACATGAAGGAAAGTCCCACCACATGAGGGAGTCACCCAGAATCTGAGGGAGAACACTCACATTATAAAGAGTTCCTGCACCTGAGGGAGAGTCCCCACACCTGATAAATAATCCCTGTGCTGAAGACATAGCCTTGTACCTGAGGGTAAGTCTCAGCACCTGAAGAAGATTGCCTGCACCAGAGAGAGAGCTCCTGCAACTGTGAGTGAAACCCTGGATTTAAGCAATGTCCTGCAACTGAAGGAGAGCCTCTGCTCCTTAGGGAGAGCACACATACATGATAAAGAGCCCTTGCACGTAAGGGAGAGCCCTTCACCTGAAGGAGATCCCTTCACCTGAAGGAGAGCCCTTCACCTGAAGGAGAGCCCTTCACCTGAAGGAGAGCCCTTCCCTGAAGGAGAGCCCTTCACCTGAAGCAGAGCCCTTCACCTGGAGGAGAGCCCAGCATCTGAAGGAGAGCCCATGCTGCTGGAGGAGAGCCCAGCATCTGAAGAAGGGATCCTGGACCTGGGAAAGAATCCCCGCACGTGAGAAAGAATCCAGCACCTGAGGAACAGCCCCTACACCTGAAGAAGAACCCCTGCACTAGGAGAGCTCCTTTCTCTGAAAAAGGGCACTGTACCTGGAGATGTACTCCTGCACATGAAGAAGAGTCCCTCCATCTGATGGAGTGCCCCTGCATCTAAGGGAGAACTCTGCAACCCATGAAGAGTTCGTACACTGGAGGGATATACTTGTCCAAGTGAGAGGCATGCACCAGAAGCAGAGCCCTGCACCTGAGATAGAGCCCTCACCTGATAAAGAGCTTTGCACCTGAAGTAGAGTCTTGTACCCTAAAGAGACTCCTGCAACTGAAGGAGAGCCACTGAACTTAGGGAGAGACCCAGCTCCTAAGGAGATATTCCTGCACCTAAGGACCCTGACCCCGAGCAAGAGCCCTACACCTGAGAAAGAGCCCAGCCCTTGAGACAAGTCCCTGCACCTTAGGGAGAGCCCAAAATCAGGAGAGCCCTGCACCTGAATAAATGCCCAGCACTTAATGAAGAGCCCCTGCACATGAGGAAGATCTCCAGCACCTGAGTAATAGCGCTGAATCTGAGGGACAACTACTGAACCTCAGGGGGATCCCCATTACCCAAGGGAGAGCCACTGAACCTAACGAAGAGCCTAGCACCTGAAGAGGAAGGAGCCCCCGCACTTGGGGAAATACTCCTGAACATGGGAAAGAACCTAAGCGACAGCCCTGCATCTGAAGAAGTGCCCTGGCACATGACGGAATGCCTCTGCACCTGAGGGAGTGGCCCTACACCTGAGAAATAGCCATGCGCCTGAGAAAGATTCCTATACCTGATACAGAGCTGTGCAACTGAGAAAGAGCCTAGAACCTGATGAAGAACCATTCACCTGGGAAAAAGCCCGACAGCTAAAGAAGAATTCCTGCACTAAAGGAGAGCCCTTGCATCTGAGAAAGTGTCCGGCACATGAGGAAGAGCCCCTGCACCTGGAAAAGAGCCCTGTACCTGATAGAAAGCCCTTGCACTCAAGAGCCCCTTCACATGCGGTAGAGACTTGCACCTGAAGAAATGGCCCCACATATAAGGGAGACACCTATACCTGAGGGAGCCCCCCTGAATCTGAGGAAGAACCTGCCAGCTTATGAAGAATTCTGAACCTCAGGGAGAGTCTTGCACCTGGGGGAGAGCCCCCACATTGAAGAAAGAGGCTTCCACCTGAGGGAGAATCCCTGCACTTAAGAAAGCTCTGCAGCTAAGGAAAAGCGCTAAACTTGAGGGAGAGCCCCTGTACCTAAGGGAGACCCCTACACCTGACAAAGAACCATGCCCCTGAGAAAGAGTTCTGTACCTGAGATGAAGCCCTGCAACCAAGAAAACATCAAGAACCCTTGCACCAGGAGCAGAGGCCTACATCTGAAGAAGTGCTCCTGCACATGAGGGACAGGTCCACCAACTGAGATAGTGCCCCTGAATCTGAAAGAGAACCCTGTACTTTATGAATAGTCCCTGCACTGGAAGGAGAGCCCAGCACATGATGAAGAGCCCCTGTACCTAAGGGAGAGTCCTGCACCTGAAGAAGAGCCCTTGCTGCTGCTCAGAGACAGCCCAGCACCTGAAGAAGAGGCCCTGCACCTGATGAAGAGACCCTGCACTGCGAGAACCCCTCTTGCTGAGAGAAGACCCTGTACCTGAAGAAGTACTCCTGCACATGAGGAAAAGTCCTTCCACCTGAGGATTGTCTCTGCCTATAACGGAGAACTCTGCACCCTATAAAGAGTTCATGCATCGGAGGGATAGACTTGCCCCTGAGGAAGAAGAGGCATGCACCAGAGCAAGGGCTCTGATCCTGAGAGCCCTGCACTTGAGGGAGAGCCCTGAACCTGATAAAGAGCCTGGCACCTGAATGAGAACCCTGCACACCAAAGAGACTCTTGCACTGAGGGAGAGCCAAGAACTTAAAGAACAGCCCATGCACCTGAAGGAGATTTCTGCATCTGAAACAAAGATCCTGCCCCTAAGGGAGTGCCCAGCACCCAATGAGGAACTCCTGCACCAGAGGGAAACATCCTGCGCCTGAGGGAGAGGCACTGCACTTAAGGAGAGACCCAGCTCCTGAAAAGAAGTTCCTGCACCTAAGAGCCCTAGACCTGAAAAAGAGCTCCTACATCCTTAGGAGACAATAGCACCTTATGAAGAGCCCTTGTCCCTGAGGAGAGGCCTGAAATTTGGGAGAAGCCTGCACCTGATAAAGTCCTTGCACCAAAGAAGAGTCCAATACTTGGTTGAGAGCCTCTACACCTGAGGGAGAACCCTGCACATGAGGAGAGCCCATGCACCTGAGAAAAAGTCCATCCCCTGATGATGAGCCCCTGCACATTAGGGAAAGTCAAACCAGAAGAAGAGCCCAGAATTTAATGAAGAGTCCCTGAACATAAGTAAAGTCTCCTACATCTGAGTAGCAGTGTTGAATCTGAGGGAGAACCACTGCAACTCAGGGAATTCCTTCTCTCCCTAGAGAGGACCCCTGCACCTAAGGAAGAGTCAAGCACCTGATGAAGAGCCCCTGTACCTGGACAAGTGCCTTGAACTGTGTGAAGAGTCCTTGCACCTGGAAGAGCCCTGGCCCCTGGGGAAGTGCCCCTGAACATGGGAAAGAGTCCTTCAACCTAAAGGACAACCCTGCACTTGAAGAAGTGCCCCAGCACATGACAGAGAATCCCTGCACCTAAGGGAGAACCCTGCACCTGAAAAAGAGCCATAAACACGAGAAAGATTCCTATACCTGAGATATAACCCTGCAACTGAGACAGAATCCAGAAGAGCCCCTGCACCAATGGCAAAACCAAGCACCTAATGAAGAGCCATTTACCTGGAGAAGTGTCCCGCACCTTTTCAAGAAAGAGACCCACAACCTAAGGCACAGCCCTATACCTGAAGAGGTGTCCTGGCACATCATGGAGACCACCTGCATTTGAGGGAGAGCCCCTGCTGCACATGAGGGAGTGCCCTGCCCCTGAGAAAGAGTCCAGCACATGATGAAAAACCTCTACACCTGGGAAAGAGCTCTGTACGTGATGAAGAGCCCATGCACTGCAAGAGCCCCTAAAATGGGGTAGACTCCTGCACCTGAAAAAATGCCCCTGCATATGAGGGCATCTCCCTCCACTTGAGGGAGCCTCCCTGCATGTAAGGAAGAACCTGGCACCTTATGAAGAATTCTGAACCTCAAGGAGAGTCCTGCACCTGAGGGAGAGCCATGCACTTGGGGGAGAGTCCCTACTCACTGAACAAAGACGCTTGCCCCTAAGCGAGAATCACAGCAATGGAGGAAGAGTCCCTGCACTTAAGAGAGAACTTCTGCCACTGAGAGACCCATGCACCTGAGAAAGAGCACTAAACTTGAGGGAAAGCCCTGCAACTTACGGGAGAACCTTAAACCTGAGTAAAATTTCTACACCTTAGATAGAGCCCTCCACCCAATGAAGAGCCCTAAAACTGAAAGGGGACCCTGCACCTAATTGAGGTGACCAAGAGGGAGACTGCTACATCTGAGAGAGAGTCCCTCTAACCTGAGGGAGATCCCTGCACAAGAGGGAAAGCTGGAAACCTCAGGGAAAACCCTGCACCTGAGGAGAGATCTGCACTTGAGTAACAATACCGAATGTGATAGGGAGCTCCTACACCTGAGGGAGAGTGCCTGTATCTGAGGGAGATCCTTGCACCTGAGGAGGAACACTGAACATGAAGGAGAGTCTTGTACCTGAGGAAAACTTCAGCATCTGGAGGAGGGCCCAGCATCTGGAGGAGAGGCCGCATACCTGATGAACAGCACCTGAACCTGGGGAAGTCTCGAGATTGATGAAGAATTCCAGAACCTGGGAAAACTCCTGCCACTGTGGAGAGCTCCTGAATGTAGCAGAGAGCCCCTGAACCTGGGAGAGAGCCCTATACCTAAAAAAGTGCCCCATGTACATGAAAGAAATTCTCCACCTACGGGAGAACCATGCACCTTGTGAAGAGCTTCAGCATCTGAGGGAGAACCCCTCACTGCAGAGAAAATCCATGTACCTAGGGGAGGGCCCTGCACCTGAAAGAGAGTCCTGCCCCTGAGGCAGACACCTGTATCTCAAAGAGAGCCCTGTATCTGAGTTCAGGCGCTGATGCTGAAGGACAGCTCTTACACCTGAGGATGAGCCCCTCTATCTGAGGGAGATCCCTGCAACTGAGGAAGAGCCCTCAGTGTGAGATGGAGCCCTGCACCTTAGGGAGAGCCCTGAACCTGAAGAAGAGTCCAGCATTGATAAAGACCCTCTGCACCTAGGGGAGAGCCCTACACCTGAAGAAAAGTTTTTGCACATGAGGCAGAGGTTCTGCACCTAGGTAAGATGGCTGAAACTGGGGGAGAGTACCTGCAGCTGAGAGACCCTGAATCTGATGGGGAGCCCAGTACCTGATGACGAGTCTTTGCACCTAAGTGAGAGCTCCTGCACCTGAGGGATGAAGAACCTCTGCACTTAAGGGAAAGCCCTGTTCCTGATGAAAACCTCCTGGACTCGAGAAAGAGCTGCTGCACCTTAGGGAGAGCCCCTGAACCTGGAAAATGCCCTACACCTGGGGGAGAGCCTCTGCCACTAAGGGAAAGTCCACACACTTAATGAAGAGCCCCTGCACCTGAAAGAAAATCTGGCATCTTATGAAGAACTCCTGCCCTTGGGGAACAGCCTTGCACCTGAGGGAGATCCCCTACACCCGAGTGAGAGCCTCTGCATCTGAGAAAGATTCCAGCACATGACAAAGAGCTACGGCATCTAAGGGAGAAGCCTGTACCTGAGTAAGAGTGTTGAATTTGAGGCAAAGCTCCTATACCTGAGCGAGAGCCCTACACCTTAGGGAGAGCTCTGTACCTGAGAGAGAACTCCTGCACCTCAGGGAGAGGGGGGTGCTGTCTCACCTAAGGTAGAGTCCTGGAGCCTAAGGGAGAGCTTCTGCAACTGAAGAAAAGTTCCTGCATCTGATGAAGAGATCCCTTATTTGATCAAGAGATCATGCTCTGATGATGAGCTTCTGTACCTCATGAAGAGCTCCTCTACCCGATAAGAAGCCTCTACACCTGATGAATGGCTCCCACACCTGAAGTAAGACTTTTGCATCTTACGCAGAGCTGCTATGCCTAATGTAGACCTCTTCCCTGTAATAAAGATCACAGGCAGCTATGGGGTCAAGAGAAGAGGCACAAAGATTTAAGCTTACCTCCCTCCAGATCCAGGTACCAATATCCATCAAAAGGTGTGCCACAGTGGCGACAAGAAAGACAACTTGACTCGCCATGAGAACAGGACTTGAGAGGAACTTGGGGCCATAAACTCACTTTGGGCAGTTGGGCTTGGAACTACCTGTTCACAGCATCAGTCACCTGTCAGTGGATATTCAGGTCATTACCACATTTTTGCCATTAAAAACAAGGCTCTATGCACACTCTTACACTATAAGTATTGTACATATATCATACTTCTTTCAAAGAGATTTCTAGAAATAAATTAGATACCACTAAACTTCCCTTCAAAGCCTGTTTTATTACTTCACCAGTTTGTAATAATGTTGATGATAGCTGTTTTACTTCCCAAGATCTTCCTAAGTGCCAGGCACTGAATTATGCACCATTCATGCAATGTCATGTTTGATTCTCTCATCAACCCAGTTTGATAAGTTCAAAAATGATCTCCATTTTAGAGATGAGGGTTGGAGGCAGAGGGCACGCAAGTTACTTGCTTAAAGAGACTAAATCTATACCAGGCCCAGGCATTCTGATCCAGAGGAGAGCCCATTCTTTCAGAGAAAACCTACCTCTACTCAAGAAGGGAGAGCTTGGGGACAAGGCAGTCACTAGGCCTAGTGATGTTGGTCACTGCAACCAGACAGGAAGCCAACTG
>NW_007253315.1:0-2827 GCF_000164805.1 Carlito syrichta
GTTCCTCCGGCAATTTTCTCTATAGGGTAAGCACAGAGTCACAAGATAGGTCAATCTGTTTTCCTCGTTGAAACTGCCACACTGTTTTCCAAAGATGTTGCTCTAATTTTCAGTACACCTGCACTGTGGAAGTCCGGGAAAAAATCATGTCAGATTGTCATTGATGACATCAGCCTCAGAATTTTGACATCATAATGGGAGGGACCTTGAATACTGAGCAATTTTTGGCTTCAAGGATTTGTGTACACGGCTCTACCAAATGCGCTAGACATGGTGGATTTTCATGCCCGAGAAGGGAAGGAAACAAGGTGTTCACACCAATCCACAAACTTCTCCAGGGGTAAGTGGCCATTCAAGGATCCATTGAACAATGTAGCCTTTATTTCTTTTTTAAATAAAGCCAAAAATATTGAGAGGACAGTAAAGCTCCCACCTTGGGAGGGCCCTGAGGGGGTTGCCCACGAGGTAGTCTTTTATTCCAATGGTCACAGAGACTTGTTGGAGCTTGGGTGTAGCACAACCTAATATTTCATTATTTTCTTTTGTTTAGACACTTCTGGATGTTTTCAATATTATTTGACAGGCTTTCAGCTGTGTTTCTCTCAGGATATGAACATTGCTTTAGGTAAGACCAAATTCCATAACTAGAATTTATTAATTACCTAAATTTTTATATTAATTTGGAGCCAAAATACTTCTTTGTAAATATCCAAGTTATTTCGGTTTTACATATTGGACTCCCAATTTTCTTATTTTTGTGTGCTTGATTTTAAATGCTTGGTGATAAAATGTATCAGATTAATCTGAGACATTGTTGCAGAGTACACACTCATGTCTTAGGTAGAGAAAATCCTAGGGGATTCAACGGAAATACACTTTGACAAATGTAAATTGGTTTAAAATATAAGGGGAATGTAGTAGTATATCCTTCTTAAAAAATCAATCACTGCAAAATGAACATTTCGATACCCAACCCTGAATTGTTACCATCTTTCAAGTAAAAAAATTCAAAAGTAGAATGAAACAAATAAAGACAGTTGCACCTTTGACAGCTTCTGTTTATTTATTTATTTTAATTTTTAAAAACTGTGAGGTACAATTCAGAGTTAGATATACAAACATTGTTTATGCAGGGTCCTGGTTGATGATGTATGTCCCTTCCTCCCTCCCTTAACAATATCCCTCCACTTGCAATCTCACCCCTCCCTCTAAACAGTTTTCCACTGCTGCCAATCCCCTTCTTATAGCAATATAATTGATGAAGTTTAGAAATGAGGGAGAACATATGGAACTCTTTTCTTTGTTTCCGTGATAAATCACTGAGAATGACCTATCGCATGTCCATCAAATATTCTACAAATCCTTATATCTGTATTTTTCATGGTTGCATAATGTCCTTTTGTGTTTATATACCATATTTATTTAATATATTCAAGCTTTGATGGTCAACATGGTTGGTACTTTCTTTTTTGCCATTGTGATTATAGGTGCAACAAACATACTTCTGCAGGTATCTGTTTGGAAACATGATTTTATTTCTTTCAGCACTATTCTCTGTAGGGTACGTACAAAGTCACATGATAGGTCGCTTTCTTGTCCCTGAAGAAACCGACACGCTGTTTTCCAAAGATGTTGCTCTCGTTATCAGTCCACCTGCAGTGTGGAAGCATTTTCATTTTTTTCCCAAATCTTTACCAGCATATGTTCTTGTTTGTGTTATTAATGATGGCCATTCTCCCTGGGGTTATGTGGTATTTCAAGGTGGTTTTCAATTGCATGTCTTAGATGATGAGTGAGGCTAAGCCCATTTCCATGTGTCTGTAGGCTGCATGTATCTCTTCTTATGAGAAGTATCCAATCGTGTATTTTGCCCACTTTTTAAAGGGACTGTTTGTCTTTTTTTTTTCTGAGTGTTTGAGTTTCTTTTCGATCTTAGATGTTATGCCTTTCTCAGATACATAGTTGGAGAATAGTTTGTCCTGTTCTTTGGGTTGTGTCCCTACTCTTTTGATCGTTTCTTTTGTTTTGCAGAAGTTTATGAGTTTGGTGTGATTCCAATTGTCTAACATTCTCCTTAAGATTTGGGCATTTCTAAGAGGGGAATTTATATCCCTACAAACACACATGAGGAAAATGGAAGGAACAGAAATTGACAACCTAACAAGCCACCTAAAGAAGCTGGAAAAGCAAGACCACAAAAACCATAATTTCAGCAGAAGAATACAGATCACCAAAATAAAAGCCCAAATCCAGGACATAGAAGACAAAAAGATAATACAAAAAATCAATGAAACAAAAAGCTGGTTCTTCGAAAGGGTAAACAAGATTGATGGTCCCCTAGCTAGACTGACCAAGAAAAAACGAGAAAAAAACCAAATAAGCATAATCAGAAACACAAAAGATGAAGTCACATCTGACCCTGAAGAAATACAAAAGATCATTAGAGACTACTACGTACACTTGTATGGAAACAAACTTGAAAACCAGAAGGAAATGGAAGACTTTCTGACATCACACAACCTACCTAGGTTGGAACAAGAAGAAATTGAGACCCTAAATAAACCAATAACAATCAAGGAAATCGACCACGTAATAAGAAAACTTCCTACAAAAAAAAGCCCTGGTCCAGATGGCTTTCCAGCAGAATTCTACAAGACATTTAAGGAGGAGCTGATACCAATCCTACTGAAGGTATTCCAGGCGATTGAAAAAGATGGAACTCTCCCCAAATCATTTTACGAAGCCAACATCACATTGATGCCCAAGCCAGGTAAAGATCCAACAAAGAAAGAGAACTACAGGCCAATATCTTTGATGAACATAGATG
>NW_007253315.1:3037-4535 GCF_000164805.1 Carlito syrichta
AAAAAAAAAAAGGAGAGTTTATTGAGTGGACAGAAAAGCTCCCACAGAGGAAGGGACCAGAGGAGGTTTCCCACGAGGTAGTTTTTCATTCCAATGATCACAGAGACTTGTTGAAGCTTGGGTGTAGCACGACCTAACATTTCATCACTTTGTTTTTTAGACACTTCTGGATGTTCTCAATATTATTTGACAGACTTTCTGCTGTGTTTCTGTCAGGATATGAACATTGATTTAGGTAAGATGAAGGTCCATTTTGTAGAATCTATTAATTATCTAAATTTTTATGTTAATTTGGAGCCCAAATACTTCTTTGTAAATATCCAAGTTATTTGGGTTAATAAATATTGGGCTCCCAATTGTCTTATTTATGTGTGCCTGATTTTAAATGCTTGGTGATAAAATGTATCAGATTAATCTGAGACTTTGTTGCAGAGTACACAATCATGTCTTAGGTAGAGAAAATCCTAGGGGATTCAACGGAAATACACTTTGACAAATGTAAATTGGTTTAAAATATAAGGGGAATGTGATTTCATATTTCCTTCAAATATATGGGGGAAACTGTTCTGTAAGGATTGCATATCTGGAACTTTAATTCAAAATAAACTAGCAGAAAATACACAGTGTACCATGAAATTGTACCCAGGTTTTTAGAAATGAAAAAGATGTATTATATGATGACACTGGTTTTCTTTTCTAAAGTTTGGAAGATTTATTCTGAATTCTGTCGTCTGAATAGAACATAGGAACACTGATCCTGATAGTTTAGTTCTCTAAGGTTCATATACATCTGGCATCTCAACAAGTTTCAATTTATAGAGAATCAAAGAGTCCACATTTATGTGAGGACCGTACTGGTTGTCCAAGTTGAAAACAAATATACCACGTAATCTAACGTATTAATAGGAAAATAAGTTAAAATGGAAGTATTATATCCTTCCTGAAATGTCAGTCCCTGCAGAATGAACATTTCGATACCCAACCCTGAATTGTTACCATCTTTCAAGTAAAAAAATTCAAAAGTAGAATGAAACAAATAAAGACACCTGCACCTTTGACAGCTTCTATTTATTCATTTATTTTAATTTTTAAAAACTGTGACGTACAATTCAGAGTTAGATATACAAACATTGTTTATGCAGGGTCCTGGTTGATGATGTATTTCCCTTCCTCCCTCCCTTAACAATATCACTCCACTTGCAATCTCACCCCTCCCTCTAAACAGTTTTCCACTGCTGCCAATCGCCTTCTTATAGCGATATAATTGATGAAGTTTAGAAATGAGGGAGAACATATGGAACTCTTTTCTTTGTTTCCGTGATAAATCACTGAGAATGACCTATCGCATGTCTATCAAATATTCTGCAAATCCTTATATCTGTCCTTTTTCATGACTTCATAATGTCCTTTTGTGTTTATATACCATATTTATTTAGTGTATTCAAG
This sequence comes from Carlito syrichta, assembly GCF_000164805.1. NCBI lineage: Eukaryota > Metazoa > Chordata > Mammalia > Primates > Tarsiidae > Carlito > Carlito syrichta. The sequence continues at coordinate 4,484 of NW_007253315.1, forward strand.
CTTTGATGGGCAACATGGTTGGTACTTTCTTGTTTGCAATTGTGATTATAGC
>NW_007253316.1:0-746 GCF_000164805.1 Carlito syrichta
CAATAAAAAACACAATTCCATTCACAATAGCCACCAAAAAAATGAAATACCTTGGCATCTTCCTAACCAGAGACGTGAAAGACCTTTACAATGAAAATTATAAAAGACTGCTCAAAGAAATCAAAGATGACGTAAACAACTGGAAAAATATCCCATGCTCATGGATTGTAAGAATCAACATTGTGAAGATGTCCATCTTACCTAAGGCAATCTACAAATTCAATGCAATACCCATCAAATTACCAGCAACATTCTTCTCACACCTGGAAAAAACAACACAGGAATTCATATGGAAACACAAACGTCCAAGAGTAGCCAGAACAATCCTCAGCAAAAACAAAAACAAAAACAAAAAAACAAAGCAGGTGGTATCACATTACCAGACTTCAAACTTTACTATAAAGCTACAATCATCAAAACAGCTCAGTATTGGTATAGGAACAGGCATATAGATCAATGTATTAGAATTGAGATTATAGAAGCAAAACCTCAATTTCTCAACCAACTCATCTTCGACAAAGCCCCCACCACCTACCACTGGGGAGAGGAGAACCTATTCAGTAAATGGTGCTGGGAAAACTGGCTGACCACATGCAGAAGATTGAAACAGGACCCCTATCTATCCCCATGCACAAAGGTTAACTCCAAATAGATCAGAGACCTAATGTAAAATCTCAAACCATAAGAACCTTAGAAAATGAAGACATACCCTCATGGAAATCGGAACTGGCATCCAATTCCTGAAC
>NW_007253316.1:2093-19030 GCF_000164805.1 Carlito syrichta
TGCAACAAAAAACAAAGGGGAGAGGCCGGAGATCAGAGCTGAAGTGACTTTAGTCTGATCGCTTATTTTGACTTTAGATTTTATCTTTTTACTGTTTTGATCACTTTTGTTGTTTGCTTTCTGGCTTACACTGTTTCATGATTTTATTGGTCTGTCTCTGTGTAGCTACCAGTATTCTTTAGGCAATCTTTCTTACATGTCTTTTTTCACTTCTCTCCGGCCTTGTGTCTCTTTCTCACCTGATAGTTGGTAAGTATGTCTGTTTTCCCTCTCATTATTCTCTCTTTCTAACTTCCTATTGACCCCCCTTCGTCCATTATTTTCCTCTTTTATACCCCCTTTTAATCCTGGGACCAAGCCCACATACTGCTGCATGGACAGATTGTAAGGCAGAGGGAAACATGTTCCAGTGTGCTCATACACCTGTTAGTGGATGCTAGAATCAGCATATAGATTCTGAACCACAGCTTTCCCCTCAATTAAACCTCAAAACTGGAAAAAGTACAGCCCGCAGCCGACACTCCAACCTCAAAAGTGAACAAAGCCAGAAGACCCTCATAAGGAAGAACAGGATATTGCAGAAGTGAAAAAAAGCAACCCCACCTTCCCTCAAAAACAGAATTAAAGAAGGGGAGGGAAAGGGGGAGAGAGAGAAAAATCTACACAAATGAAGAAAAACCAAAAGAAGAGTATGGGTCTCTCCCAGACCCCTGGGAGGGCAGACACTGAGAAAACTGACTTTGGAATGCAAATAATGAAGAGCCCCCAGAATGAAGGGTCTCAAACTACAAACCTAGATATCAAGACATTAATAGAGAGATTAAAAAGAATTGAGGAGACACAAGAAGAAACTAGGAAGGAGCTGATATCTGAGATAACAGTAATAAAGAATACTGTGAATGAAATAAATAACAAACTGACGAGCATGGAAAGCAGAATTACCCAAGCAGAAGAAAGAATCTCAGAGCTTGAGGACCAAAATATAGAACTAACCCAAACTCTTAAAAACACGGAAAATAAGCTCAAAACGACAGAACAAAACCTTCAAGAGATGAGCAATTAATTCAAGAGACCGAACCTAAGAGTAATTGGCCTTCCTGAGGCAGAAAGAGAGACAGAGACCACACTGGAACAAACTTTCCATGAGATCATTCAAGAAAACTCCTCTTATCTAATCAGTGATGCAAAAATTCAAACACAAGAGATTCAGAAAACCCCTCCAAGACAGCAAATGAGAAGACCAACTCCTAGACACATATTAATTCACCTAAACAAAGTAAGCATAAAAGAAAAAATCCTAAAGGCCACAAGAGAAAAAGGTCAGATCACTTACCAAGGAAGACCTATTAGAATAGCAGCAGATTTATCTACAGAAACCTTGCAGGCTAGAAGAGCTTGGAGCCCTATCTTCAAAGTCCTAAAAGATAAATAATTTCAACCAAGAATAACCTAACTGGCCAAGCTAAGCTTCATCAGCGAGGGAGAATTAAAATATTTCCCAGATATCCAATCCCTAAGAACTTATGCTGCCACCAAACCACCTCTACGTGAAACACTTAAGAAAGTACTAAACACAGAAGAAAAGGGGGGAAAAAGAACAACGTTCTTCACAAGAGTACAGGAAAAAGAATAAAATACACAGGAACCAACCCCAAAACCAAAAGAAAGACCAAAAAACCAAGTGGAAGAACAACTCTATAAGAACTCTATGATAAGGATGAACTCTCACATTTCAATAATTAGCCTGAATGTGAATGGACTAAACGCATCACTGAAAGACATAGAATGGCAAAATGGATAAAATATCACCAGGGAACGATATACTGCCTTCAAGAGACCCATCTCACAAGATAGGACAGGCACAGACTCAAAGTAAGAAGATGGGAAACAAATTTTCAGGTGAATGGAACACAAAAGAAAGGAGGAGTCATGATCCTAATATCAGACAAAATACCATTTAAGCTATCAAAAATTAAAAAAGATACAGAGGGCCACTACATAATGATAAAAGGTTCACTCAGTCAACAAGAAATATCTATCCTAAACATATATGCACCCAACATAGGTGCGCCAACTTTCATAAAGGAACTTCTAGGAAAACTAAAGACTCTAACACCATCATATCTGGGGACTTTAATAACCCACTCACAACCCTAGACAGATCATCAGGACAAAAAATCAGCAAGGAGATCCGGAATCTCAATGTGACTCTGGACCAAATGGACTTAATTGATACCTACAGAACACTCCATCCAAAGAACACAGAATATATATTCTACTCTTCACCACATGGAACATATTCTAAGATCGACCACATAATTGGCCATAAATCAAGCATAAGTAAATTTAAAAGGACCAAAATTCTATCATGAAACTTCTCAGATCACAGTGGAATAAAAATAATCATTAACACCAACAAGGTCCCCCCAAAACCCACAAAGACATGGACATTAAGCAGCATGATGCTAAATAACACCTGGGTCAATGATGAAATCAAAACAGAGATCAAAAGATATCTGGAAACAAACGAAAATGAAGAAATATCTTACCAAAATCTCTGGGACGCCATGAAAGTTGTAGTAAGGGGAGAATTTATATCCCTACAAACACACATGAAGAAAATGGAAGGATCACAAATTAACAGCCTAACAAGCCACCTAAGGAACTGGAAAAGCAAGACCACCAAAACCCTAATTTCAGCAGAAGAATCCAGATCACCAAAATAAAAGCCCAAATCCAGGACATAGAAGAAAAAAATATAATACAAAAAAATCAATGAAACAAAAAGCTGGTTCTTTGAAAGGTTAAACAAGATTGATGGTCCCCTAGCTAGATTGACCAAGAAAAAAAGAGAAAAAATCCAAATAAGCACAATCAGAAACACAAAAGCTGAAGTCACATCTGACCCTGAAGAAACACAAAAGATCATTAGAGACTACTACGTACACTTGTATAGAAACAAACTTGAAAACCTTAAGGAAAAGGAGGACTTTCTGACATCACACAACTTTCCTAGGTTGAAACAAGAAGAAATTGAGACCCTAAATAGACCAATAACAATCAAGGAAATTGACTGTGTAATAAGAAAACTACCTATAAAAAAAAGGCCCTGGTCCATATGGCTTTCCAGCAGAATTCTACAAGACATTTAAGGAGGAGCTGATACCAATCCTACTTAAGGTATTCCAGGTGATGGAAAAAGATGGAACTCTCTCCAAATCATTTTACAAAGCAAACATCACATTAATACCCAAGCCAGGTAAAGACCCAACAAAGAAAGAGAACTACAGGCCAATATCTTTGATGAACTTAGATGCTAAAATTCTCAACAAGATTCTAGAAACCGGATTCAACAATACATCTCAAAAATCATCCATCATGACCAAGTAGGCTTCATCCCTGGGATGTAAGGCTGGTTCAACATTCGTAAAACCATAAATGTAATTAAATACATCGACAGATGTCAAAACAAAAACCACATGATTATATCAGTAGATGCAGAAAAAGCTTTTGATAAAATCCAGCACCCCTTATTGATAAAAACCCTCGAACATCTAGGCATATGGGGAACATACCTCAAAATAGTAAAAGCCATCTATGAGAAACCCACAGCCAGCATACTCCTAAATGGGCAAAAATTAGAACCATTTCTCCTGAAAACTGGAACGAGACAAGGATGCCCACTCTGACCCTTCCTGTTCAACATAGTATTGGAAGTCCTGGCTCAAGCAATCAGAGAAGAGAAGGCAATCAGGGGTATCCAAATAGGAAAAGACAAAGTCAAGTTATCTCTCTTTGCAGATGATATGATAGTGTACCTTGAAAACCCAAGATAATTTGTCAAAAACCTCCTTACACTGATAAAGGCCTTTGGCAAAGCCTCAGGATACAAAATAAATGTGCATAGACAATCGCATTTCTTTACACCAATAATAAACAAGCAGAAACCCAAATAAAAACCACAACTTCATTCACAATAGCCACAAGAAAAAAAATGAAATACCTTGGCATCTTCCTAACCACAGACGTGAAAGACCTTTACAATGAAAAGTACAAAACACTGCTCAAAGAAATCAAAGATGATACAAACAAGTGGGAAAATGTCCCATGCTCATGGATTGGAAGAATCAACATTGTGAAGATGTCCATCTTACCTAAGGCAATCTACAAATTCAATGCAATACCCATCAAATTACCAGCAACATTCTTCTCAGTCCTAGAAAAAAAACAACACAGGAATTCATATGGAAACACAAACATCTAAGAATAACCAGAACAATCCTCAGCAAAAAAAAAAAAAAAAGCAGGTGGCATCACATTACCAGGCTTCAAACTTTACTATGAAGTTACAATCATCAAAACAGCTTAGTATTTGTATAGGAACAGGCATATAGATCAAGGGAATAGAATTGATATTCCAGAAGCAAAACCTCAATTTCTCAACCAACTCATCATCGACAAAGCCTCCACCACCTACCACTGGGGAGAGGAGAACCTATTCAGTAAATGGTGCTGGGAAAACTGGCTGACCACATGCAGAAGATTGAAACAGGACCCCTATCTATCTCCATACACAAAAATTAACTCCAAATGGATCAGAGACCTAAATGTAAAACCTCAAACCATATGAACCTTAGAAAATGAAGGACATACCCTCATGGAAATCGGAACTGGCATCCATTCCTGAACAAAACTTGAAACCCACAGGTCATAAGAGAGAAGATAGACAATTGGGACCTTATTAAACTGACAAGCTTCTGCAAAGCCAAAGAAACCATCAAGAGAGCAAGGAGACAGCCTACAGACTGGGAAAAAGTATTTGCCAACACCAGATCTGACAAAGGCTTAACATCTTGGATCTTCAAGGAACTCAAATGTGCTGAAAAGAATAAAACAAACAACCCCATTATAAAATGGGCAAAAGATATGAACAGACACTTCTCAAAGGACGACATCCGAGCAGCCAACAGACACATGAAGAAATGTTCAACCTCACTAATAATCAGGGAGATGCAAATCAAAACCACACTGAGATACCACCTAACTCCAGTCAGAATGGCAATTATCAACAACTCAATAAATAACAGCTGCTGGAGAGGATGTGGCATAAAGGAAACACTTCTCCACTGTTGGGAATGCAAACTAGTGCAACCTCTGTGGAAAGCAGTGTGGTGATTCCTAAAAGTTCTAAATATCAACCTCCCATATGACCCTGCAATCCCCCTACTGGGAATATATCCTGAAGAACTCAAATCCCTCTATAAAAAAGATACCTGCACACGTATGTTTATCACAGCATTGTTCACAATAGCAAGAACCTGGAAGCAACCATTCTGTCCATCGCAAGAGGACTGGACTTTAAAAATGTGGTACATATACATGATGGAATACTACACCGTCATAAAAAAGAACAAAATCATGAATTTCTCAGCAATCTGGATGGAACTGGAGTCTATGCTACTGAGTGACCTCTCACAGAAACCAAGATCCTAGTATCACATGTTCTCACTCATATAGTGGACCTTGAACATCCAATGTAATATTATAAGAAAATGACTGACAGTAGTGGGAAACTATTGGGGGGAGGGAGATGAGATTAATGGTATTAAATATCTGTCTGGGGATGGAGAAACACCTCTTATCAACAAGAGTGCTTGAATTAAATGTATTTTTATATCTAACCCTTAACTGTCCCCCACAATATCATAATAAAGAATATTGATTATAAAAAAAAAAAAAAGAAAGCACTGTTTGTATGCTAGGGGATAGAGTATTATGATTATTTCATGGAGTTCACAAAAAGAAGCCCTTTAAGTAGCAAGCAAGTTAAAATGTAGTTTTTCTGTTTCTCTCCCAGAGATCTGTTGCCCAGAGGTAATCAGTGTATTCATCAGATAGTGACAAAGTCCCCTACAAATGTCTGCTGATGGCAAGTTGCTATAGGCTTCCACATTATACATGTAGTTTCACTCTAGATAAGAGTTTGGCAAAACAGATATCAGGATTTTCCTAAAGTATAGCAGGAAAAAAAAGAAACCTAACCAAGTTTTTCCTTCATTTTTCATCAAAAGGTGGCTGATAGGTTCAACCATTTTTTCCATTTATTTATTTATCTATTGGTGAATTTGGGAGTAAACTAAACACTATCTCAAAGAAAGGAGATTGCCTTTGAAGAAAACTGAAGGAAAACATTATATGTTCCCAGTGATAGTTGGAAGACAATTTGCATAATAAACAATAGAATCTTGTATAATAATTTGTGTCAGTTTGGGGAACAAAGCATGCTGAGGGTCCAGCAAAGTTGAAAACTGCTCTGGAATTCTCCTGTCAGAAGAGTGTGTCACTAGGCAATAGAGATCATTAGCCTTAAGGACAAACACTTGTGTGCCACCTATTTCTGGGCTAAATTGGAGACTGTTTCCTAATTACCTCAGAAGACTGAAATTAGGTTAAAGGTGGAAAAGTGAGAAGGAATTAAGGTAGGTTTAAAACTCATGCCCTTAATTATAACTGCAGCTTAAGGCTCTAGATTATTTCATGATCTAGAAGATCTAAAGAGTTAAAAACTCATGAAGAGTTAAAAACTCATGCCCTTTATTATAACTTCAGCTTAAGGTTCTAGATTATTTCACTCCTGAAAATAATTTCAGGAAGCCCAGAGTATTTAAGATTACACATTGCATTGTTTCAGGGATTGAAATATGTGAAACCACAAACAATTGCTAGGTCAAGTTTTGTAAAAGTACAAATAGAAGGTCTTTCTCCCTATGGAAGCCATAAAAATAACACAATCCCCTATAGAAATTTGGTTGGTATCCTAGGGGCTAGAGTGTTAGGATTATTTAATGGGGCTCACAAAAAGAAGCACGTTTAGCAACAAGCAAGTGAAAATGCAGCTATTCTCTTCCCGTTTCACAAACATGTTGCCCCTTTGTAATTAATACATGCATTGGAGAGTGGCAAAGTTGCCTATGAAATGTCATTGACGCTAACATGCAAACGATTTCCACATTATCTGTGTAGCTTCATTCTAGATAAGAATTTGGAAAAGCATATATCAGGATTTCTTTAAAGCATAGCAAGAAAACTTAAATATACTAAGCTAACAAGGTTTTTCCTTCATTTGCCTCTGGGAGGTGGCAGATGGATCCACTCAGTCAAAGCATTTTCAGTATATCCTATTGAGTGTAACGCCATACTCTTTTCTTATCTGTTTACTTATCTGTTTATGAATTTGGAGTAAGTAAAACACTTTAACAAAGAAAGAGATTGCCAAACTGCCTTTGAAGAAAGCTAAAAGAAAAACTTAGATGTTCCCAGTGACACTAAAGAAAAAAAAAATGCATGTTAGAATATCTTTGGCATAATAAATAATGGAATGCAGTGTGATCATATGAGTCAGTTCAGGGAACAAAGTATGATGTGACTCCAGCAAAGTAAAAAGCCTGTTTTGGAGTTTCCTTGCCAGCAGAGGGCTTTGCTGGGCAGTAGAGATCATTAGGTTTGAGGAGAAACACATGCTAGCTCCCTTCTACTGGGCTTAATTGAAGGTTGATTCCTAGTTACCTCAGGAGGATGAATCAAGTTCAAAGGTGAAAAACTCAGAAGGAACCAAGATAGGCTCAAGGCTCAATAAAGAGTTAAAAAAAAAAAAACTCATGCCTTTTACTCTAACTGCAGCTTAAGGCTCTAGATTATTTCACTCCTGGAACTAATTTAAGCAAGTCCATAGTATTTATGACTACACATGTATTGTTTCAGGGATTGAAAAATGTGAACCCCCCAAAAAAAATGTTGCTAAGCTGATTTTTGTAAAAATATAAAGAGAAGTATCTTCTCCCTATGGAAGCTATGAGGAGGAAATACAGTCCCATATGAAAACATGGTTTGTATGCTGGGGCTATTTCATGGAGTTCACAAAAGGAAGCACTTTTATCAACAAGCATGTTAAAACATAGTTTTTCTCTTCCTGTCCAAGAGACCTGTTGCCCAGTGGTAATCATTGTAGAGTGGCAACATTATTCATTCATTGTAGAGAGGCAACATTATCTACAATCCTATGTTGATGCTAACCTGCTAAAGACTTCCACATTATTTATGTAGCTTCACTCTAGGTAAGAATTTGGCAAAGCAGACATCAGGATTTATTTAATACATAGCAAAAAATAATAATAAACTAGCCAGGTTTTTCTTTCATTTGCAAATGACAAGTAGCAGACGGATCTATAACTTACTGAGTGTAACAATACACTCTTTTCTCATTTATTTATCTATTTATGTATTTGGAAGTAAGTAAACACTTTCACAAAGAAAGGAGATTTCCAAATTGCCTTTGAAGAAAGCTGAAAGAAAACCTTAGATATTCCCAGTGATGTTAAAACAACAACACAAATGTGTATGTTGAAAGACTCTGCATAATCATGGAATATGGTTTGATTATTTGTATCAGTTCAGGTAACAAAGCATGGGGGAAATTGGCAAAGTCAAAAAACCTGCTCTGGAGTACCCTTGCCAGAAGAGTGCTTTACTGGACAAAACAAGAGAGAAACACTTTCATGCTACATAATTCTGAACTTAGTTGGAGCTATTTCCTATGTACCTCAGGAGGCTGAATCTAGGTCAAAGATGAAAAAGTCAGAAGGGATGAAGATATGATCAAAGGTTGATGAAGAGTTAAAAACTCATGCCCAGACTTCCGGGAAAGAGAGTGATGGAACAGGTCAGAATGTGAGAGTCTCCACAAAAGTGAGTGTCCATAAAGACTCTGCATGAGTAGGTGTGTGCTGGAGGGTAAGTGAAAGTCCATCAGGTTCATGCACACTGGACTCTCCTCCAGGGGTGATAGAAATCCATCACTGCCCTGAGATTGGAGACCCATATGCACAAGATTGTCTGCCATTCTTGGGGCTCTCTTGAGAGGAGGCAAAAGAGAACAGCCACTCCTCACCACCTGGCACCCAGCCCATGCTATCACCTACAGCAGCAAACTGGGCATGAGCAGGAGGAATGGCAGAGAAGGCAGATTGTGGAAATGTGGAACAAAACCCCAGTGCCAGTGGTGAGATACTGACGGGTGCCATCTTCTCAGTTCCAGGACCAGGCAGAGGCCTGCATTACCCTGCCCAGCTCTGCCCAGCCTCCATCTTGGGACACAGAGTCTATTCTCTCATTGGACTTGAAGAGACAGATGCCCCCTCCCATGTTGGAACTTGTACAGACATGTCAGATCTGAGTGGAAGCCTTGACAGCAGCAGCAGTGAGTTGGGTGAGTCCAGATCTGATCCATTCTCCTCTCACAGTAGTCTGTGGGGTATCTGACCCACACTGAGAGCGATCCTATCAGCCTGTGCTGAGAGCAAAGGGGAGGGGCTGGAGACTGGAGCCACTCCTTAAGGCAGAGGTGGCAGTCAAAGGAATCTGAAGTTACAGAAATGGGCACAGAGCGAGTTTTTTTTCTCTTGTTTGTTTTTGTCTTAGTTTTAGTTTTTTTCTCTCTCTCACTTTCTGTTTTTGCTTATGTTTTTGTACTTGCTTTGTTTCTGTTATTTTAATTTTTTTTTTTAGATTTCCTGTTTGTGTATGGGTATTTTTTAGAAAGTACACCAACAGGGGAGTTTTTGTTTGTTTTTTTGTTTGTGTGATGTCTGGATGTTTTTTGTTTGTTTTTCTGTCTTTGTTTCTCTGTTTTTTTCATTAGTTGGCATACCTGTCTGCTTTCCCTCTTCTTCTCTCTCTCCAACTTCCTTTGGTTTTCCTCTTTCCTTTTTCCATTCTTTTCCTCTTTCTTATCTCATTTTGCTTTTGGGGGCAAACAGACATGCCCACTGCATGGACAGATTGTAAGGCAGTGAGAAGTGGGTTCCAGGGGGCCCACACATCTGTCAGTGGATGCTGGCATCTGCAGATAGCTTCTGAATTACAGCTCTCCCCTTAATAAAATATCAAAACTACAAAAAGCACAGGCTGCCACCCCCAGTCCAGCTTCAAAATTGAACAAAGCCAGAGGATCCACATAAGGAAGAATAGGAGTTTGGGCAACAGAAATAAAGGCTACCCACCCAGCTTTGAACAACAGAATTAAAGAAGAGGTAAAAAGGGAGGGGGAGGAAAATCTACACAAGTGAAGAAAAACCAAAGGAAGAATATGACTCTCACACAGACTCCTGGGAGGTCAGTCAATGATAATAAAGATTTTGGAATTCAAATAATGAAGAACCCCCAGAATGACTGGTCTCAAACCACAAACACAGATATCAAGATATTAATAGAGAGAATAAATAGAAATGAACAGAGACAAGAGGAAAGAATGAAAGTTGAGAACTGAGATAACAGCAATAAAGTACACAGTGAATGAAACAAATAACAAACTGATAAGCATGGATAACAGAATTAACCAAACAGAAGAAAGAATCTCAGAGCTTGAGGACCAAAATATTTAACTAACCCAAACTGTTAAAAACATAGAAAAGAAACTTTAAAAGACAGAGCAAAATCTCCAAGAGATGAGTGATTATTTCAAGAGGTCAAATCTAAGATTAATTTGAATCCCTGAGAAGATAGAGAGATAGAGACCACCCTGGAACAAACATTCCATGAAATTATCCAAGAAAACTTCCCTCATCTCATCAGTGATGTGACCATTCAAACAAAAGAGATTCAGAGAACCCCTGCAAGACAACAAATGAGAAGACCAACTCCTAGACTCATAGTAATTCACCTACACAAAGTAGGTATAAAAGAAAAAATCCTAAAATGAGCAAGAAAGAAAGGTCAGACTACCTACTGAGGATGACTAGTTAGAATAGCAGCAGACTTATCTACAGAAACACTTCAGGCTAGAAGAGCTTGAAGCCCAATCTTCAAAGTTCTTGTGGAGAAACAATTTTAATCAAGAATTACCTACTCAGCTAAACTAAGTTTCATCAGTGATGGAGAATTAAAATCCTTACCAGACATTCAGTCTCTAAGAGTTTACTCTTCTTCCAGACCAGCTATACAAGAAACACTTAAGAAAGTATTTAACACAGAAGAAAGGGGGAAAAAATGAAAATGCCTTTCCAAAGAATGCAGGAAAAAGATTGAAAACATATATAAATCAACTCCAAAATCAAAAAAAACACAACAAACAAATAAACAAACAATCAGCAGCAACAACAAGCTCTTCATGACAGGGATAAACTCCCACATCTCAGTAATTAGCCTGAATGTGAATGGACTAAATTAATGACTGAAAAGATACAGAAAGGGAAACTGGATAAAATATTATGATGCAACAATACATTGTCCCCAAGAGACTCATATCACCAGAAAGGACACACATACTCAAAGTAAGGGATTGGAAAACAAAGTTTCAGGAGAACGGAGCGAAAAAGAAAGCAGGAATCATAATCTTAATATCTGACAAAATACCCATTAAGCTATCAATTCTATTGAATGTATTCTAGATAATCATGATGGAACTCTCCCCAAATCATTTTATGAAACTAACATCACATTGATAACCAAACATAGTAGAGATCCAACAAAGAAAGAATACTACAGGCTAATATCCTTGATGAACACAGATGCTAAAATTCTCAAGAATCTTGCAAACTGGATCCAACAACACATCTCAAAAATCATCCACCATGACCAAGTATGTTTCATTTCCAAGATGCAAGACTGGTTCAACATCCACAGATGCAAAGACAAAGCCTACAGGATTTCAACAGATGCAAAGACAAAGCCTACAGGATTATATCATTAGACACAGAAAAAGCTTTTGATAAAATCCAGCACCCCTTCTTGATAAAAACCCTCAAACATCTAGGCACAGATGGAACATACCTCAAAATAGTAAGAGCCATCTAAGATAAACCCACAGTCAACATACTGCTGAACAGACAGAAATTTCCCCTGAAAACTGGAATAAGACAAGAATGCCCACTCTCATCCCTCTAGTTCAACATAGTATTGGAAGTCCTAGCTGTAACAATCTGACAAGAGAAGGAAATCAGGGGCATCCAAATAGGAAAAGAGGAAGTTGTTATCACTCTTTGCAGATGACATGATTCTATGCCTCGAAAACCCAAGAGAATCTGTCAAAAATCTTGTACTGATAAAGAACTTTGGCAAAGTCCCAGGGTATAAAATAAATGTGCAAAAGTCAGGCACATTTTTATACACCAATAATAAGCAAACAGAAACCCAAGTAAAAAGCACAATCCCAGGGACTTCCAGCAAGATAGTGACAGGCCGGCAGGGTCTGTGAAACCCTCTGTGAAAGAGAACACCCATAAAGACCCTAGCTCTCTCCCAGGGGCTGCAGCCCCCATCTTCCACAGCCTGCTCTTAACAGGGAGCTCAGCTGCCACTGTCACCCATGGTCGCTACTCAGATATCACGACAAACCGGGCTTCTCCTGCAGTCGTGGATACCACCGCTGCAGTCATTCCCAGCTCATACCTGAAGAAACCCATGACTTCACACCATGAAGCCCCACAAGCAGGATCTTCTGAAATCCCCACTGCCACACCACACCCCTAGCCCAGAGAAAGGCCTGTGGAACTCCCCCAGTGAAGTTGCCACAGCAAGTTGCGGATCCGTAGCAGACTCCCTCCCCTCTGGACTGTAGCGCAGGATAGCACCACCTGCTGGGGAACCAAGGTAATAACATCAAAATGGGAATAGCAGAGGCTCATCCCGCTTGAAAAATGGAAAAAGCCAGATCTCAGTAATAGACTGCACAGGGGGCCCATATCTGAACTGTTCTTCACAGCAGGCCAGGGGCAACTGACCCTAACGGTGAACAATTCTACCAGCCTGCAAAGACAGCTAGAAATCAGAGCTGAAAGGACATTGGACTTAAGGGAAAAGTCTCAGAGTGTGCTTGACTAGTTCTGTAGTCTACTGACTTTAATCTATCCCTCCCCCCTTTTTTCTCTCCTATTTTAAAATTTTTTCCTTTCTTTCTCCCCCCCTTTTCCTTTTTTCTTATTTCTCTGTAAGTCCCATATTGGTATAAAGGAACAGCACACCAATAAGGAGGTTGATCAGTGTGTACCTTAGCATCATTGTATGTTGTAGATTTTTATATGGTTGTTGTTTAGTTTTCAGTTGTGTTTATTGTTTTTCTTTATATTTGTTTCAGTCGTTGTGTTCCTTTTCACTTACCAGTCAGTACACTCAACTGTTTTCCCTCTCACCCTTCTCTCTCTTTCCACCCCCCTCCCCACTGCCTGCTCCACTTATTTTGCTTTCACAGAGTGAGCCTACAACCCCACTGCATGGACAGACTCCAAGGCAGTGGGAAGTGGGTTCCAGACTATCCATACAGCTGTTGGTGAATACCAGGATCTGCAGAGAGATTTTGAATCACAGCTCCCCACTTAATTAAATCCCAAAACTACAAAAAGGACTGCCCTCAACCCACAGTCCAACTCCAGAACTGAGCAAAGCAAGAGGAAATACATTACGAAGAATAGGAGATTGAACAAACAGAAGTAAAAGAAACCCCCCCCACCCCTGAGTAACAGAGTTAAAGAAGACGGGGAAGTGGAGGGAAGGGAAAAGTAGGGAGGGAAAATCTGCACAAATGAAGAAAAACCAAAAGAAGAACACAAGGCTCACACAGACCCCTGGGAGGTCAGACACTGAGAAAACAGACTTTGGAACACAACAATGAGGAGCCCCCAGAATGACTGGTCACAAGCAACAAACCCAGACATCAAGGCATTAATAGAGAGAATTTTAAAAATTGAGGAGAAACAAGAAGAAAATAGGAAGGAGCTGATGACAGAAATAACAGCAGTAAAGAATACTGTGAGGGAAATAAATAATAAACTAATTAGCATGGAAAGCAGAATTAGCCAAGCAGGAGAAAGAATCTCAGAATTTGAAGACCAAAATACAGAACTAACCCAAACTGTCAAAAACATAGAAAAGAAGCTTTAAAAGTCAGAACAAAACTTTCAGGAGATGAATGATTACTTCAAGAAACCAATCTAAGAGTAATTGGCCTTCCTGAGGCAGAGAGAGAGTCAGAGGTCACACTAGAACAACCATTTCATGAAATCATTCAAGAAAACTTCCCTCATCTCATCAGTGATGCAAAAATTCAAGCACAAGAGAACCCCTGCAAGACAACAAATGAGAAGACCAACTCCCAGACACATAATAATTCGCCTAAACAAAGTAGCTATAAAAGAAAAAATCCTAAAGGCAGCAAGAGAAAAGCCAGACTACCTATCAGGGAAAACCAATTAGAATAGCAGCAGATTTATCCACAGAAACCCTGCAGGCTAGGAGAGCCTGGAGCCCTATCTTCAAAGTTCTAAAAGAGAATCAATTTCAACCAAGAATAAACTACCCAGCCAAACTAAACTTCATTAGTGAGGGAGAATTGAAATATTTTCTAGATATCCAATCCCTAAGAACCTATGCTGCCACCAGATCACCTCTACAAGAAACACTTAAGAAAGAACTGAACACAGAAGAAAAGGAAAAAAGAACAACATTC
Organism: Carlito syrichta; assembly: GCF_000164805.1. Classification (NCBI taxonomy): domain Eukaryota; kingdom Metazoa; phylum Chordata; class Mammalia; order Primates; family Tarsiidae; genus Carlito; species Carlito syrichta. Next base: position 16,591 of record NW_007253316.1, read on the forward strand.
TTCACAAGAATGCAGGGAAAAGATTAAAAACACACATGAACCAACTCCAAAACCTAAAGAAAGACAACAAACAAACAGGAACAACTCTGTAAGAACCTTATGACAGGGATCAACTCTTGCATTTCAATTATTAGCCTAAATGTGAATGGACTAAATGCACCACTGAAAAGACATAGAATGGAAAAATAGATAAAATATCATCAGGCAACAATCTATTGCCTTCAAGAGATTCACCTCACTAGAAAGGACACCCACAGACTCAAAGTAAGAGGATGGAAAACAAACTTTCAGGCGAATGGAATACAAAAGAAAGGAGGAGTAGCAATCTTAATTTCAGACAAAATACCCTTCAAGCTATTAAAAATCAAAAAAGATACAGAAGGATGTCTCACGCCATCTCCTGGCCTGAGATGCATGCAGCCTGGGTTTCCACCGTGGGATGATCAGGAGGAAGGCTGCCGGGCTGGTTGCTCTCTTCGTCTGGGTGTTCAAATCCCACAACAGGGACACACGAGTGCACCCTGCTCTCCTGAGTTCCCTTCAGAGATCTCTGTAGGGGACGCGGCAAGATGGCGACAGGGCAACCCGGCGTCTGAAGCCCTCTGCAAGGGAGATCTGCAATGGGTCTCTGACTCTCGCCCCGGGGGGCTGGGGACCCCAGCATCACAGCCTGCTCTACAGACAGAGCTCGGCTGCTGCCATCGGAACAACTGGACAGTTTTGACTGCATTCCAAACGGTCCCGCCGCCGCTGCCGCCGCCCCTCCCCCCACCGCCACTGCCACGGCCTCTGGGAGGGGTAGCATATCGCAACACGTGGCCCGAGGAGATCCACAACGAACCGCTTCAGGGAAGATCTGCTGGGATCGCTGCCACCTATCCTGCGTCCGAGACTGTCCTGTCCGCCCGGCGTGGGGCTCCTGTTGCCTGCTCGGAGGCAGGCAGCCATCTTGTTTCTGTCCAGCCCCACCCCCTCTGGGGCGAGCAGATGAGATAGCACCACCTGCTGGCGATTCAAGGTAACAACACCAAAACGAGAGTAACAAGCTTGATAAAGACATAGACCAAACTGCTGAATGGAGGTTAATCTGAACTATCCTTTGCAGCAGATCAGGGGAACTGACCCTAACTGCAAACTAATTTACCAGCTTGAAAAGAAAACTAGAAATCAGACCTGAAAGGACATTGGACTTAAACGAAATGTCTCAGAGTGTGCTTCATTGATTCTATCAGTTTAATGACTTAATTCTATTGCTACTGTATTGTTCCCTTTTTTCTTCTTTTCCTTTTCCTTTTCTTCTCTCTGGAAACCATATCTTTGTATAGAGGAACAGCACACTAACAAGGTGGTTGGTTAGCTTGTATATTAGCATCACTATATGTTTTATTTTTGTTTGCATGAGAGTTGGTTCAACTGTAGCTGTGGTCTATTGTTTTTATCTGTTTCAGTATAGGCCTCTCTCTCTATTTGTTGGCACACTCGTTTGTTTCCCCCCTTACTCCTTTATCTCTCCACTCCCCTCTTCAACCCACTATCTGCTCCATTCTCTTCCCTCTGCTAACCACATTTAATTTCAGGGAGTAAACCTACAACCCCACTGCACGGACAGATTCCAGGACAGTGGGAAGTGGGTTCCACATTATCCACACGCCTGTCAGCGAATACCAGGACCTGCAGACAGATTTTGAATCACAGCTCTCCCCTTAAATACATCTCAAAACTGCAAAAAGGACCACCTCCAACCTACAGTGCAACTTCAGAATTGAACAAAGTAAGAGGACATACATAAAGAATAGGAGATTGAACAAACAAAGGTAAAACCAATCCCTTTACCCCTGAATAACAGAATGAAAGAAGACGGTGACGTGGAGGGAAGGAAAAAGTAGAGAGGGGGAAAAACCGCACAAATGAAGAAAAACCAAAAGAAGAATATAGGTCCTACCCAGACGGAAATCAGACACTGAGAAAACAGATTCTGGAATACAGACAATGAAGAGTCCCCAGAATGACTGGTTACATGCAACAAACCCAGACATCAAGACATTAATGGAGAGAATTTTAAAAATTGAGGAGAGACAAGAATAAAATAGGAAGGAGCTGTTGTCAGAAATGACAGCAGTAAAGAATACTGTGATGGAAATGAACAACAGACTAATAAGCATGGAAAGCAGAATCAGCCAAGCCGAAGAAAGAATCTCAGAGCTCGATGACCAAAACACAGAATTAACCCAAACTGTCAAAAGCATAGAAAAGAAGCTCAAAAAGACAGAACAAAACCTGCAAGAGATGAATGATCGCTTCAAGAGACCAAACCTAAGAATAATTGGGCTTCCTGAGGCAGAAAGAGAAACAGAAGCCACGCTGGAACAAACATTTCATGAAATAATTCAAGAAAACTTCCCTCATCTCATTAAGGATGAAAAAATCAAACACAAGAGAT
>NW_007253316.1:19200-20124 GCF_000164805.1 Carlito syrichta
TTGCCTAAACAAAGTAGCTATGAAAGGAAAAATCCTAAAGGCAGCAAGAGAAAAAGGCCAGACTACCTATCAGGGAGAACCAATTAGAATAGCAGCAGATTTATCCACAGAAACCCTTTCAGGCCAGAAGAGCCTGTAGCCCTATCTTCAAAGTTCTAAAAGAGAAACAATTTCAACCAAGAATAACCTACCCAGCCAAACTAAGCTTCATTAATTAGGGAGAATTGAAATCTTTTCCAGACACCCAATCCCTAAGAACCTACGCTACCACCAGACCACCTCTACAAGAAACACTTAAGAAAGTACTGAACACAGAAGAAAAAGAAAAAAGAACAACAGCATTCTTCACAAGAGTACAGGCAAAAGATTAAAAACACACATGAACCAACTCCAAAACCCAAAGAAAGACAACAAATGCACAGGATCAACTCTGTAAGAACCTTATGAGAGGTATCAACTCTTGCATTTCAATTATTAGCCTAAATGTGAATGGACTAAATGCACCACTGAAAAGACATAGAATGGAAAAATGGATAAAATATCATCAGGCAACAATCTATTGCCTTCAAGAGACTCACCTCACTAGAAAGGACACCCACAGACTCAAAGTAAGAGGATGGGAAACAAGCTTTCAGGCGAACAGAATACAAAAGAAAGGAGGAGTAGCAATCTTAATTTCAGACAAAATACCCTTCAAGCTATTAAAAATAAAAAAAGATACAGAAGGCCACTACATAATGATAAAAAGCTCAATCCATCATCAAGAAATATCTATCCTAAACATATATGCACACAACATAGGTGCGCCAACTTTCATAAAGCAACTTCTTGGAAAACTAAAGAAAGATATTGACTCTACCACTATCATAACTGGGGACTTTTAATACCCCACTCTCAAACCTAGACAGATCATCAGGACAAAAA
>NW_007253317.1:0-1099 GCF_000164805.1 Carlito syrichta
ACCTGGTGAAATCAACCATCTCCTGTGTAGCCAGTGAAGTTAAATGCCAGGATTCTGGCATGGTTCCTGTGTTTGAGTATCTTGCATCATTGACTCTCAGAAGTTAACTGAATATCCTTTGTGGAAGAGGTATGACAGTTAGTGGTTGGGAATGTTCAGTAACCAAAGTAGTTGTCACATTGCAGTCATCCATAATTTAGTCTTAAGATCTGAGAGATGAGAGAGACTGGTGTACGAAAAATAAAAGTAAAAAAGAAATGTTGGGCTGGGTCCAGTGTATCAGGCCTGTAATCCCAGCAATTTGGAAGGGTGAGGCAGGAGGACTGTTTCAACCCAGGAGTTCCAGATCAGCCTAAGCAACATAGCTACAAAAAAAAAAAAAATTACCCAGGTGTGGTGGCATGCACCCATAGTGCCAGCGACTTGGGAGGCTGAGGCAGAAGGGTGGCCTGAGTTAGGGAGTTTCAGTCTGTGGTCAGCTGTTATGTCACTGCACTCCATTCTGCATGACAGAGTGAGATTCTGACAAATAAGTAGGTATGTAAATAAATAAATAAATAAATAAATAAATAAATAAATATAAATTTTGCCTTTGAAATGCTTAGTATATTTTCTCTTCAATTCAGTCTTAGGTGTTCACATAGCACCCTTTTTTGCTTTGCTCTCTTTGGCATTTTTTGTCAATCTTTCTACCCACCATCACCTATATAAATTTAGATCTCCTATTCAATTTTCCCTTGAAACTCAGACCAAGACAAAGGAGAAATACCACTGTCATTAGTGATCCCAGACTTGGAAGGTGGTGCGTGAAGTGGTTCTCATTAATGGTGAACAGGACAGATGATACCAATCACAGGTGATTTAAGCACAAGGATTCTCAAGTACTCATCCTATGGTTTAAATTTCACATTTCCTTGATTTTTCACACATTAGTTGATTCCCTGTACTTCACATGCACATTAGTAAAACAGAGTTTAATTACAGTATCCAATCATATCTATGTGTTACATGGATGCACTCCCTAAAGCATAGCTAGCCCACATTATCTCAATAAACACAAACTAAGAGTTTAATCTAATTAGTCTTTTTAAATACTTTT
>NW_007253317.1:1975-3933 GCF_000164805.1 Carlito syrichta
GGATTGTAGGTGATCTCTCTCTCTCTTTTTTTCTAGATTCCTAATTAAATATTTTATGTTCTGACATTAGTGCAAATAACTTAAATTCATTTCATTAAGGTAATCTAAACTAATTGTTTTGGCTGTTAAAAAAAAAAGCACAGTAACATAAGCTAAAAAATGGGGAATATTTATTATTTTATTTTAGAGTTGTGGGGTATATGTGAGTATTTACTACATAAATTAATTACTGCAGGTGTGTTTGGGATTCTAGTGGGCTCTCTCTCCCCTGATAGTTGATCTGGTCCCAGTGTGTAGTTGTGTGACCCTCGTTTCTCCTCCTTCCCTCACTTAGCAGTGTCCAGAGTCTGTATTTACCATCTTTGTGCTCATGGGATCAGTTATCAGGGAAAGATACACACTCAAATGTGATATTGCTGTGGTATTTCTTCTTAAGATTTTTATGAGGAAAAATAGAACACACTCTAATAGTTGAGCCACAAAGAAATTTATTGGAAGCAAACTTACAAACTGCTAGAAAGGTGAAGACATAAATCAGTCTAAACATCAGGGAATGACTCTCTGAACCACATTGTAAGGTGACTCAGGAGAAGAGACACCATCAGAAATTAGAAAGCATTGAATAAGGAAGCTCCTTCCACAACCACTTTTTTTTTAGAAGTAGCAGTTCCTGCAAAACATTAAAACACCAAGTCGTTAATGTGTTTGTGAGAAATGTGTTGCCACCATCTCTGTTGTTGGAGAGTAAATGCTGCATTCTTTATAAAAAAAGAGCAATCTGACAATGTTCAGTAAAATTAGGTTTATCTGAGGGACAATTCATTGGTACGTAACCTAGAAAAAAATTAACATGGGCCCATAACAGTCTATTTTTTGTGGTGTTGGTGACCTATGACAATCCGAACGTCAACTGTAGGACAGAGGTGAAGTAACATGGCAGAAGCTATTATTCCAGAGTTGGGAACAGCAGATGAAATGTGCACATAAAGATCTTAGAGACTTGTAGATTAGTGGAAAATACTGAACACAAGAAGATAGATAACCTGATACTTTGAACATAAAATGAAAATACATGCAAACAACCATTATGTTACTTATAAGACTAACTTTTATTAGGGTTCTCCAGAGAAACAGAACCACTAGGAAATATAGAGATAGAGATAGACATAGATATAGATACAGATACAGATACAGATACAGATACACAATAAGGGATTTATTAGGGGAACCTGTTAGGGACTCATGTGACTATGGCAGCTTAGACATTCCAGGACAGGAAGTCTATGAGTTGGAGTCTTGGGATGCTTGTAGCATGACTCAGTCCAAGTGTGAAGGCCTTAGCACCAGAGAAGTTGACAGTGTGATTCTCAATCCAAGGTCAAAGGCCTGAGAACCTGAGTGCCATGGTGTAAAGTCTTGTAGTCCTAAAGATAGAAAACTTGGAGTTTTGATGTTCAAAGACAAGAGAAGAGCAACATATCTGAGCTCTCCACAAGAGAAGTTTACTTTTTTTATCTAATCCTCTGCTGATTGAATTATGACTGCCCACATTGAGAGAAGACCTTCCCCACTTAGTCTGATGACTTACATGCTAGTCTCCTCTGACAACATCCTCACAGATACACCCAGAAATAATACTTTACCTGTTCTCCAGGTAATCTTTAGTTAATACTCAATCCAGTCAAGGTGACACCTAAAAATAACCATCACACTAATTGATGCAAAAATATACCATTAAAGCATGACTATTATCAAGTAAAGAATAACAAGTACTGATAAGAAAGTAGAGAAAAGAGAATGCTTCCACACTGTTGGTGAAAATGTAAACTGATGCAGTCATTATGGAATACATTATGAAGATTCTTCAAAAAAAAGTAATAAAACAGTCTACCATATGATTGAGCAATTCTACTCCTGGGTGTATATCCATTAGACTCAAAATAAAGATCTGCAGAGAT